>NC_136502.1:92397040-92427040 GCF_053919585.1 Euprymna scolopes
TAAATTATCTATTTTATTTAATTTTGTTTTTATAAAAACATCTTCGACTGCTTGTAGTAATAATAAAATAATAAATATTTATTGATTTAAACTTCTAGTAAGACTAAAATTTCTAGATCACCCCCCCCCTCACAAGTGTGTTTTTATGTTTGAGAAAATATAAGCACATTTAAGACGTGTTTTTATGTTAATCGGGACAAAATAACACTTTTATGGTTAAATATTTAGAGATTTAAAAGAATCGGAATCAGTAATTGTATCGGAATCAGGAAAAATATTGGAATCGTCCCATCACTAATATATATATATATATATATATATATATATATATATATATATATATATATATATATATATATATAAAGTTATTGTTCGATAGAATACTTCAGAAATAATTTTCAAACAATCATTATTCTGCAGAGTTTCAAAGAATGCTATTCTCTTCAGGGGAAAGAAACACATTAACAAATTATTATAGATGAGCTAAAATTTGCTAGCTATGGCATTCCCATTGCCTGGATATATATATATATATATATATATATATATATATATATATATATATATAAAGATTTTTATGGGTACAAATTTCATGAAGGATTTTAATAGCACTGGGGGAAATGCCATTATTGAAATTCAGGGGGATAAAAAGAATTAAATTCACCGCCGAAAGATATCTTCGTTGATTTAATTCTTTTTATCCCCCTTTTTCATACATTTTCCCCCCTTCACTCGGTTCAAATAATTTTGAACTACATACTGGTCAAAAAAAAAGAAAAAAAAAGTCCTCAATTTCAATAATGGCATTTCCCCTAGTGCTATTAAAATCCTTCATATATATATATATATATATATATATATATATATTATTTTTTCGATTTATCTATGGTCGCTACAAACAGCCATCTGTTTCAGTCAATGAGACTTCGTCAGGCGACCCTGAGCCATTCGATGCTATAGAAAAAAAGAAAAGACTGAGCTTTTCAAAAAAAAAAAAACATAAAAGTTGCGAGCTCTCTAAAAAGAGAAGGATAAAAAAAATGGAGAAATCGCATATTTGGCGAAGTTCTCACTTACTGCCCCCAACCACGGTAAATGTAGATATATTTGACATTCAGTCACTGTTTGAATTTTAGTTTCAGAAAATTCAGTTATTTTTCTTTGCATGACTGACCAAATCACATCCAGAGAGTACCCATTCTTGGATAGAGTATCAGTAATTATTTTAAATTCATCATCCAATTTTGATTTTGAATAAATCATAAGGGAACGATGTGTTAGGGTCCAAATGAAATTGATCTTACATTTGGGAGGGGGTCAAAATGGATCCCAGTGTGAATTTGCGGTATTGATATATGGTAACTAGATGGTGTTTTTGTTACCAATACATCAACGAAAGCTATGGACGAGTTACACTCTCCTTCATAAGTATACTGTAATATGGCATGCAAATTATTGTTTCGTTATTGAAGAGACAACATGTATCGTCCACATATTGATATGTTCGATCCTCACCTGACAAATTTCACTTTTTGGATTTTCATACTTTTCCACCGACTTTCCCAGCTAAAACCTTAATATAAAGTTTTGCATATGTTCGAATACCCTATATATTAAGTTTCATGTCAGTAGACTAAAAACCGACCGAGGAGTTTGGTAGGCAAAATATTTTAATTTGCATGAATATAATTAAGCGTAATCTCTATATCTATAAAAGTGAAAGTGTGTGTATGTCTGTCTGCGTATGCGTGTGTCTGTCTGTCTGTGTACATTTCCCTACACAATAACTCTGCCAATTTTTAGTCTACAGACTCGAAATTTGGTATACAGGGTAGTGAGATTTGGGAAAATCTTTGTAATCTGTTTTCAGCCAGAAATTTGGCTGTTAAGAGGTCAAAGTTTAACGATTTGACCATTGAGAACTCTACCAAACTCCTCCGCCAATTTTGGGTCTAAACACTTGAAATTTTAGATATAGGTTCATTGGACATGGATCTAACTTAATAATTGGATTTGAGCCCAAAACAATAAATGTTAAGGGGTTATAATAGGGGTAAAAAAAAATTTTTAATTTGACCTCTGCAGTCTCTACCAAATTACTCAGACAATTTTTAGTCTAAACATTTGAAATTTTACATAAAGGGTATTCAGAGATAGGGCAAGCTTTTTAATCGGTTTAGGTCGAAAATTTGGTGGTGGTGGTCATCATTCTCATGGTGGTGGTGGTGGTGTTGTTGGTTCTGGTGGTGGCGATGATGGTGGTGATTCTGATGGTGCTGTTGATGGTGCTGGTGGTTGTAATGATAATGATGATGATGGTGGTGTTGGTTCTGGTGGTATTAATGAAGATGGTGGTGGTAGTGCTGATGATGATGATGATGATGATGATGATGATGACGATGACGACGACGACGACGACGATGATGATGATGATGATGATGATGATGATGATGATGATGATGATGATGGTGGTGGTGGTGATGATGATGGTGATGATGATGATGATTTGGTCTTTTGAAAGATGCCTTTCAGATGAATCATTTTGTGCTGCACAAGGTCACAAAAGAAACGGTTGCAAGAAAACATGAATATTTCAGAATTCCGTTTTTACGATTTTATTATTATTATTATTATTATTATTATTATTATTATTATTATTATTATTATTATTTATTTATTTATTTATTTATTTATTTATTTTGTCTGCTTTTTTTTTGTTTGTCTAATCTTTTCAAGATTAAAGCGAAAATATGTTTTCTCCAAAATGTTTTGTACACCATTTGTGATTATCTTATACTAGCTAAGATACCTGACTCTTCTCGGGTGTTAGAATTACCAAAGGCAACAAAATATCAGTAAATTTCTTCAGATAATACAGTAACAACAATATCTTCAATGTGAAAGAAAACGCAAAATCAATTTCGTCCACTTTTATGTAAAAAAAAAAAAAAAACTATTTACACTCGCATCAACCAATAAAACATTCAGAATTTCGTTAATCATTGGTCATCTCTCATCCCTTTAGTTTCAAACAAAGAATTTATAGATTAGTTTTATTGGAATCCTTTGAGATAAGTAATTTGTGTACTGATTTATTTTTTTTGCAGACTGTTATCCTCATCCTTGTTGTTGTTGTTGCTGTTGCTGTTGCTGTTGTTGTTGTTGTTGTTGTTGTTCCCCGTTTCGGCCAACCCATTCTCTGGCCTTCTTCAGGGAATTAACTGCACTGGGATAGGACTGCTGAGCCTCGAAACTGTATCCCCAGTATGGCAAATTAAATCTCTGCTTTGGGTAAGATTGAAACTGCCGTCTTCAAGCAATGTTCACCTGGAATCATAGAGATTCAATGCCTTTATCCATTGCGTCATGGTTGGATTTTTTGGTCTTATAAATCTAAATTTTCATCCTTATCTGGTCTTCTATTGTTGGCTCCGTACCAATATGGAATCCTTTGCGATGAGTAATTTATTTATTTATTTGTGGACTGTTATTCTCATTTTCATAATTGTTGTTGTTCCACCACTTTTTGGCCAACTCATCCTCTGGCCTTCTTCAGGTGATCAACCATTATAGGATAGGGATGCTGAGTCTTGTAACTGTATCCCCAGTAGGATTGAAACCACTATGTTCAGACCTTTCTCACTTGGAAACATGGTGAAACAACAACTATGATGATGAAGATAACAGTCATCCACAAATAAATAAACAACGAATTTATAGTAGCAACTTGTTTCCAGTTAAGAGTTTCGGTCTCATATATATATATATATATATATATATATATATATATATATATATATATATATATATATTTACTAAAATAAAGAAAAAAGCAAATTTTAATAATCAAAAACTAGACTAAAAAATTATGCTATTGGTCTTGATTGTATATATATATATATATATATATATATATATATATATATATATATATATATATATATATATATATATATATATATCTTCTTCTTCACTCATTTTTTTCTCTCATCTTCTCTCATTTTTCTTAATTACACTTTGTCTCGGCAGCCGAGTTTAACGCATATCTTATTTTTCTTTTATAATATTATTGAAATTTTTCCCCCTTTTCCTTGTACCTATTTGTGAATTATTCCACGGATTTCGGCCTTTTGGGTTATTTTGGACTATCTTCCAATTATGCGATTTCCTTGGATTTTACTTGTGCGAATGGAAACTTTCTTGGATTTACATTTTTGGATTTTACCGTCATTGGATACTTTACCTTTCATCAGACTATCCATTCACGTGAAATCACCTTTTTCTCCACCCTATTCCCTTTGCTTCACTTTTTGTTATACAGTAAGATCTTTGACTTACTTGCAGTTTCGTCAAATACTTTTGCAAGCAAAATCCGATCCCGCATTTTGCTAATTCCTACACTCTGATTAGAAGGAAAGTATTTCTTCAAAACTCCACGGATTAAGGACTATCCACTTATTATGTGTTTCCTTTTAAAATTAAATACGTTTTTAACTCTTTTTCAAAGTGTTTTTTAACATGTTTTATTAACTATTTGCGCTTATATATATATATATATATATATATATATATATATATATATATATATAGCTTCCTGTTTGTTGAATTCTCTCATGGTCATAGATTATGACAGCTCACTTACTTGGTTTCATAAGTAACTTAATTCACTTCCATTTAAAGGTTAATTGCCGGTGACCTAGGGGAAAAACACTAGCCGACAAAACCAAAGTTGGTTTTGTTGACTGGGTTCAGATTCATCGACCTGCAGTAATTATCACTTTCTGCTCTGATGATTATGCAAACATGAAACACTAGTGTCCGTAGATATAAAAAAATTATTAATATTTATTGAAAAAATCTTATATATATATATTACCGTCTTTCCCATTGGATTTTTATCATATCCTTTTTCTCCCTTTTTCCCGTTTCTTGCTTTCTAAATCCTCCTCGAACTGTCTCAAACTGTTAAATGACTTTTTTTACTTAAATAAAGAAAAAATAAATTTTAATAATTAAAAATCACTATAAACTGTCTCAAACTGTTAAATGACTTTTTTTACTTAAATAAAGAAAAAATAAATTTTAATAATAAAAAATCACTATAAACTGTCTCAAACTGTTAAATGACTTTTTTTACTTAAATAAAGAAAAAATAAATTTTAATAATTAAAAATCACTATAAACTGTCTCAAACTGTTAAATGACTTTTTTTACTTAAATAAAGAAAAAATAAATTTTAATAATTAAAAATCACTATAAACTGTCTCAAACTGTTAAATGACTTTTTTACTTAAATAAAGAAAAAATAAATTTTAATAATAAAAAATCACTATAAACTGTCTCAAACTGTTAAATGACTTTTTTACTTAAATAAAGAAAAAATAAATTTTAATAATAAAAAATCACTATAAACTGTCTCAAACTGTTAAATGACTTTTTTTACTTAAATAAAGAAAAAATAAATTTTAATAATAAAAAATCACTATAAACTGTCTCAAACTGTTAAATGACTTTTTTTACTTAAATAAAGAAAAAATAAATTTTAATAATTAAAAATCACTATAAACTGTCTCAAACTATTAAATGACTTTTTTTACTTAAATAAAGAAAAAATAAATTTTAATAATTAAAAATCACTATAAACTGTCTCAAACTGTTAAATGACTTTTTTACTTAAATAAAGAAAAAATAAATTTTAATAATAAAAAATCACTATAAACTGTCTAAAACTATTAAATGACTTTTTTTACTTAAATAAAGAAAAAATAAATTTTAATAATAAAAAATCACTATAAACTGTCTCAAACTATTAAATGACTTTTTTTACTTAAATAAAGAAAAAATAAATTTTAATAATAAAAAATCACTATAAACTGTCTCAAACTATTAAATGACTTTTTTTACTTAAATAAAGAAAAAATAAATTTTAATAATAAAAAATCACTATAAACTGTCTCAAACTATTAAATGACTTTTTTTACTTAAATAAAGAAAAAATAAATTTTAATAATAAAAAATCACTATAAACTGACTCAAACTATTAAATGACTTTTTTTACTTAAATAAAGAAAAAATAAATTTTAATAATAAAAAATCACTATAAACTGTCTCAAACTATTAAATGACTTTTTTTACTTAAATAAAGAAAAAATAAATTTTAATAATAAAAAATCACTATAAACTGTCTCAAACTATTAAATGACTTTTTTTACTTAAATAAAGAAAAAATAAATTTTAATAATAAAAAATCACTATAAACTGTCTCAAACTATTAAATGACTTTTTTTACTTAAATAAAGAAAAAATAAATTTTAATAATTAAAAATCACTATAAACTGTCTCAAACTATTAAATGACTTTTTTTACTTAAATAAAGAAAAAATAAATTTTAATAATAAAAAATCACTATAAACTGTCTCAAACTATTAAATGACTTTTTTTACTTAAATAAAGAAAAAATAAATTTTAATAATTAAAAATCACTATAAACTGTCTCAAACTATTAAATGACTTTTTTTACTTAAATAAAGAAAAAATAAATTTTAATAATTAAAAATCACTATAAACTGTCTCAAACAATTAAATGACTTTTTTTACTTAAATAAAGAAAAAATAAATTTTAATAATTAAAAATCACTATAAACTGTCTCAAACTATTAAATGACTTTTTTTACTTAAATAAAGAAAAAATAAATTTTAATAATTAAAAATCACTATAAACTGTCTCAAACTATTAAATGACTTTTTTTACTTAAATAAAGAAAAAATAAATTTTAATAATAAAAAATCACTATAAACTGTCTCAAACTATTAAATGACTTTTTTTACTTAAATAAAGAAAAAATAAATTTTAATAATTAAAAATCACTATAAACTGTCTCAAACTATTAAATGACTTTTTTTACTTAAATAAAGAAAAAATAAATTTTAATAATTAAAAATCACTATAAACTGTCTCAAACTATTAAATGACTTTTTTTACTTAAATAAAGAAAAAATAAATTTTAATAATAAAAAATCACTATAAACTGTCTCAAACTATTAAATGACTTTTTTTACTTAAATAAAGAAAAAATAAATTTTAATAATTAAAAATCACTATAAACTGTCTCAAACTATTAAATGACTTTTTTTACTTAAATAAAGAAAAAATAAATTTTAATAATTAAAAATCACTATAAACTGTCTCAAACTATTAAATGACTTTTTTTACTTAAATAAAGAAAAAATAAATTTTAATAATAAAAAATCACTATAAACTGTCTCAAACTATTAAATGACTTTTTTTACTTAAATAAAGAAAAAATAAATTTTAATAATTAAAAATCACTATAAACTGTCTCAAACTATTAAATGACTTTTTTTACTTAAATAAAGAAAAAATAAATTTTAATAATAAAAAATCACTATAAACTGTCTCAAACTATTAAATGACTTTTTTTACTTAAATAAAGAAAAAATAAATTTTAATAATTAAAAATCACTATAAACTGTCTCAAACTGTTAAATGACTTTTTTTACTTAAATAAAGAAAAAATAAATTTTAATAATAAAAAATCACTATAAACTGTCTCAAACTGTTAAATGACTTTTTTTACTTAAATAAAGAAAAAATAAATTTTAATAATAAAAAATCACTATAAACTGTCTCAAACTGTTAAATGACTTTTTTTACTTAAATAAAGAAAAAATAAATTTTAATAATAAAAAATCACTATAAACTGTCTCAAACTGTTAAATGACTTTTTTTACTTAAATAAAGAAAAAATAAATTTTAATAATTAAAAATCACTATAAACTGTCTCAAACTGTTAAATGACTTTTTTATGCAAATATGATGCACTTCATATTATTTGTTTCCTGTGATGCATTAACCTGCAAAATTTATTGCATATTTTGCAAACCGCTTCCCTCTGATGAGAAAAACTGCATTCTTCGAAAATCTATGGAATAAGGTTTTTCTTGTTTTATTTGTACTCCTTGTCGAATAATTAAAATTTTGTATACCTTACAGGTTTTAAAGTTTATTTTGAAAATTTAAATAAATTTTCAAAATCAAGATTTTTATATTATTTAATTGGAATTCATTATTGAGATGAGTATTGTTTTATTAATTTATTTATTGCGGACTATTGTTCTCATCTTTTCTTAACTATTCCTCTGGCCTTCATCGGGTGGTAACCACGACGGGATAGAAACTTTGAACCTTCTAACTGAATTCTCAGCAATTACTGACGAAGGCTATGGAACATAGCGATTTCAATCCTACCCAAAGCTGGCCAAAGGCTTACTTGGCCAAAACGTGGTGAGACAGCAACAACTATGGAAGGCAGTAATTGCTGAAGATGCAGTGAGGAGACTCAGAGTTCTTATCCCGTCACAGTTACCACCTAATGAAGGCCAGAGGAATAGTTGGCCGAAACGTCATGAGAAAATAACTAAAAAAAAGTGAGGACAATAGTCCACAATACATAAATTAATCAAGATTTTTATTTCATATATATACACACACACACATATATATATATATATATATATATATATATATATATATGTATATATATATATATATATATATATATATGATTATTTTATACCTACAGTGTTTCATACTTTCACAATCATCAGTGAAGAAAGTGATGATGGCTACTAGTCAGACGATTTGAACCCAGTTACAAAGCTAGGAAAGTTATCTCTAAGCCATGATCAACTGCTATGAGAATTAAAGGAAATTAACAACTATAAATGTCAGTGAGAGAAGGATACAAAGTTGTAGCACTCCTTCTGAAGCCAAGCCTGAGTCTCTTTGGACTTGTGCGCCGGTGCCGAGTCCTGCTGCCACACCCAGGGTCTGCCAGCAGCCATCTGATTGCACCAGAGGATCAATACACTTTTCAGGACATCCAGGTACACTTTCAAACCTACTTCGAATATGTGAGGTGGCATGATGTGGCCCTCAATTAAAGCCATACCAAAGACCATAACTGTGACCGGAAACTTTGTTTTCCTTACACTAGGCATGTGCCTGTTATCAGTGGAAATCCAGCAATGCATTTTGAGGGTACTGGCAATGGTCCTGTTGCCATAATTTGGATTGGTAGAGAGCATGAGTTGTACGGTGGTGCATCTTCAACTTCGCTTGTTGAAAATTGTGTCACTTTCAGATATAATAACAGGCTCCTATCGCTCTTGGGATTTGTACACAATTGGCCAACTTGTAGATGATCTTTAACCGGTTTTCATCAAATGGAAATGGAATCATGTCGTCTTTTCTATGGCAATAACTTTATCGTTCCACCAGGTGTGTATATATATATATATATATATATATATATATATATATATATATATATATATATATATATATATATATATATAATTATGTTATCAAAGAGTAAATCTCAAAAATAGTAAAAGCTCAACACTATAAGGAGGAGCAAAGAATAATATTAATCGAAAGATGAGGAACAATAGTTATATGTAACTTTATTATATCATCAAAACAATAGAGAAAATAAGAAAAAAAACTCTTTAGGCCCTGACATTTCGAAACTAAATGCTTCTCATTAGAAGAGAAGGGCCAGAATTATACAAAATGCAAATATAGGAAAAACTGGCTTAATGTCATTTAGATATGAATTGAGAATGAAGTAAGGTTAATATGGTGAATTGTAATTAAAAGTAGGTACAACAAACATATAAGAGTAAATTGGAAGGGTGGTACATATGTAAATAAATAAATAGATAAAAAATTATATATATATATATGTATATATATATTATTTTATATATATATATATATAATATATATTATTTTATATATATATATATATATATATATATATATATATATATATATATATATAGATATATATTTAAAGGAGATTAGAACAATAGTCTAAAGAGCAGAGCGTATTTTAATGTAATAGTAAAATTACTAATTTAATTAAAATACAGGAAAAGAAAAGTGCTCGTTGTAATTTAGATATATAATAAGCTCGATAGGTAAATATCCTAGAGCTAATTTAATATTCAGTAATGTGATTGATAATTTAAAATTCAAATTAGAATTAAATTAAAAATTCGTTTCACAAGAAGGAACAACAACAAAGTTAATAATTTGTACGATCGTTTCGGAAAACAATGTTTTTATTGTGGTAGACATTAAGCCACGAACAATAATTTTTACATATAGTATTTTTAAAAAAACAAAGTTTCCTCATCAGCAAAAATATTGGGAAGGGTTTTAATATATGTAAAAGACACCATAAATAAACCTAGCATTGAAAGTAAGGCAGATGTATCAGTTGTGTGCGACAACATTTTTTTTTAATTCAAATTGGTAAACTCCCCCAAAACTGGTATAACCAATACAGTTTTTTTTTTTTTTACACAAAATACTCGAATATATCACATTCGACAGATTAACTTAAAAGATATATTTGTAAACATGAATTTATAAAACGAAAATGGGTTGTTCCTTCTTATGAAACGGATTTTTAATTTAATTCTAATTTGAATTTTAAATTATCAATCGCATTACTGAATATATATATATATATATATATATATATATATATATATATATATATATATATATATATATACATATATTAAGCCTCTTCTTTGGGTTGAACACTGCCGTAAATGTATCACACCTGCTGCTTATTTTGCAATTAAGCGAGACTCGCTGTTTATTTGTTTGTAAACAGCTCAGTCAAGTTCAATCAACAGCTCAGAAAAAATGCTAATCTAGTCTCACTTATAACTTGTGATACAACGAAACAGTACTGTATGTGGAATGACAATATATATATATATATATATATATATATATATATATATATATATATATATATATATATAAAATAAAAATTACAATTAAATTTACCAAAATGATCCAAGATGGTAAAATTAAAGTATAATATTAATATTAAAGAATTAATATTTATAAAATTATCTCAGCCAGATGTAAAAGCTCGATAAAACCAAATAGGAAATAGAGCTTATAATATGAGCAAACAGTTAATAAAATATGTTAAAAAAACACTTTGAAATGAGTTAAAAACATATTTAATCTGAAAAGGAAACACTAGATAAATGGATAGTCCTTAATCTACAGAGTTTCGAAGAAATACTTTCCTTCTCATCAGAGGGTAGGAATTAGCAAAATGCGGGATCGAATTTTGCATGCAGAAGTATTTGATGAAACAACAAGTAAGTCAAAGATCTTACTTGAAAACAAAAAAAGTGAAGCAGAGAGAATATGGTAAAGAAAAAGATGATTACACATGAATGGATAGTCTGGTGGAAGATAAAAAATCCAAATATATATATATATATATATATATATATATATATATATATATATATATATATATATATATATATATACTATTATATAAAAATCGCTTACGTGTGTGTAAGTTCCTTCCTCATAGGTTCCGAAATGGCCGATTCTATCTTTTGCGAATTTCACACAAAGCTAATTTATATGTCTGGCAGTGTTCTTAGATATGGTTTGTACAGAAATTCATCCGATAGGTATCGATAACCGAAAAAATTCGATCTTAAAAATAGTTTTCCTTCTCTTATAGATAAAAAGAATTTTTACAAGGGAATATTTTATGTTACACCGGTGTAACCTTGGCCGATGTAACGTAAAATATATCCTGTAAAAGTTCTTCTTTTTATCTATAAGAGAAGAAAGACTATTTTTAAGATCATGAACTCAAATATCAGCTGACGTGATATTGTAAACGAACACAGACTGAATTTGATGATCGACATTATCATTATTATAATTTCTTTTTTCTTTTGGGGGGGGGGGGGAATTTACTCCGCTGGGTAAATTATTCTTCATGATATATGTTTAAGTGTATTGTACGACCGGGCAACGTCAGGCATTCCACTAGTATATATATATATATATATATATATATATATATATATATATATATATATATATATATATATATCAAGTTAAAGGTATTCAAGAGAGAAAACTCATGAATTAAAACAAAGTTATTAAGAGTGCTCAATAAAAATATATATATATATATATATATATATATATATATATATATATACTTTCATTCTCTCTGTTTCACTTGTTACTTCTCTTTTTGTGAGAGCCGTGAATTGGTAGCAACAGTAGTCTCTGAAGCGACGCGGGGTATATGGAAACCTGTCATAAAAAACGTCGCTCACCTCCTTACGTTCTTTTTTACGATTTTCAACACCAGTGAATTCATAACTTTTGTTTTACTGAACAAAAATTGAAAAAAGTTTTTCACAATATGGCTGAGAAGGTGATCTATAAACTGTAATAATTGTTTGAAATTTGGTCGAAAAATAAGTGAGCGGTGAAGCTTTAAAGCAGTTCTAAATGACTAAAACTGCCACTTAACCATATATTCAAATATGGTAGTGTTCGAATGATATATGAATATACCTATTTACAATGTCTCCCCACGGGACAGAGTTAGACACCAGGGTCGTTTTTTAACGTGGAGAAAAGGTACAAAAATAAAAATTGTTTCAGTCGTGAAGGATTTCTCATCCACTGAAAGAGAACGAGAAATGGAAGTGCCGCATCTGAAGAACAGATACTACACTTTGATCTTGGCCAAGAATGATATATGAATATAGCTCTTTAAAAAAATGCTAACCTAGCGGAAAAAAAAAATATCAGCCTTTCGACGTTGTTAATATCACTAAAAAAAACGCCAACAGTCATGCACACGTTGCGTCTTTCAAGACTCTTCAGTGTAGCTAAACGTTGGATCTTCATCACTACTAACCATGATAATCCAACGCCCTTACCGTCTGAGTCAAAATATAAAAAGAGATCGGGAAATAAGTGACCAGATTGGTTTGTTTTATTAATGAATCACCACTTATTAAAGCCGAAACGCCACTCGAGGACAAAGGTCAATAAAGTTGTGAAACAAGCACCTTGATTATTGCAGACGATGGTTGGATTTTGAATAGACGTGGATTGTTTGAGAGGACAGCTTGACAATAATTTGTTAACATTGGACTTGAAAACAATCATGCTCATTTTATATCTGCTAATGTGTTGCATGATATAAAACAATGTACTTTTCAATTTTGTATATATATATATATATATATATATATATATATATATATATATATATATATATATAGTGATTAGTATTAGTGATGGGACGATTCCAATATTTTTCCTGATTCCGATACAATCATTTTGCGCGTGTGTGAGTTCCTTCCTCATAAGTTTGGAAATGGCCGATCTTATCTTTTGCAAATTTCACACAAAGCTAATTTATATGTCTGGCAGTGTTCTTAGATATGTTTTGTACAGAAATTCATCTGATAATTTTTTTTACGATTCCCGATTCCGATTCCAATTGTTTACAGAAAGTTTTTAGATGAGACAAGTCATTGGTACCGTCGGTTTCAAACCCGATAATTAGGACCATTTTAGATACCCATATCAAGCTCTCATCAGCCAATACTCATGTCCTAATTATCGGGTTTGAAATCGGCGGTACCAATTATATAAATACGCTCTTATTTTCGGATTTTTCAGATTTTCCTTATAATTGAGTACTCTGCTGGATTTCTTTTTTCAAAAAAACTAATTATATATATATATATATATATATATATATATATATATATATATATATATATATATATATTCCAAAGCAAAGATGTATTTATATCATACTTATATGAGTGCGATGTCAATATATCTTCGGTTTGAAATGTTTACTTCCGATATATGTGCTCTGAAAGTGTAAATCAATTTCTATTGAGCTTAATTAATTGTGGCATTTTGGAAAAAAAATATATTGGACATATACATTAAAAGTATATATTCTTTAGTAAATGATTAATCTATATTGCGGAATTAAAAATTTTCATTTCAAATAATGTATCTTCAAATATGTTTTCGTTATAATACCTTCACTTTATAGATAATTTTAAAGACCGTTTTCTGCTCTCTTTAATCGTTTAAATTACAATCGTTTTAAAACTATTATCTTTTTCAGAACGTTGAATACAAGATGGAAAAAAGCAAATTTGCACAATTTTCTTATTTCAATTCAAGCTAGGTCGAAAATTTGCTGAAACAGCTCGCGATATCAACGAAGTGTTTGACCCAGGAACCACTACTTAATATACAGTACAATGGTGGTTTAAGAAATTTCATGATGGCAGCGAAACTCTTGAAGATGATAAGCGTGGTGGTCGGACATTGAATGTTGACAACGATCAATTAAGTGCCTTAGTCGAAGTCAATCCATGCACAACTGTTTGAGAACTTGGTTCTGAATTAGACGTAACGTATACGACGATTTCCAACCACTTGAGAGAGATTAGAAAGACAAAAAAAACTCACAAATTCAATGACAAACAAAAAAAAACACTGTTATGAAGTGTCATCTTCCCTTCTTTTATGCAATAAGAATAACCCGTTTCTCAACCGAGTTGTAACTTGCGATGAAAAGTGGGTTCTTTATGGCAACTGGCGATGCTCAGCTCAGTGGTTAGATGCTGACGAAGCTCCACGACATTTCCCGAAGCCATAGTTGCACCAAAAGAAGATCATGTTCACTGTTTGGTGGTCTGCGATCGATCTCATCCCTTCCAGTTTTTGGACTGCAGGCGAAACACTAATGGCGGCGAACAAATTGAACAACAAATTGATAGAACACCCAGCATTAGTCAACAGAAAAGGCCCAATTCTCCTCCACGATAATGTACGACCGCACGTTGTTAAACCGACTCTGCAGAAGTTGAACGAATTGAATTGCCATATTCTCCAGACCTCTCACCTTGCCCCCCTCCCATTTCGCGGGGGCACCTTTGTGACCTAAGGCCAAAATCAAAGTGTAGTATCTGTTCCGGCAGATGCTGCAATCAAAGATCATTGTCCTTATGGCAATCTTTTGGTCCATGTAGGGGCAACCCTATATACCAAATGGACTTTACTATCCAGCTCCCATTTCCCACCTCTCAGGAGCTGGCCCCCTTTTCCTTTCCTCCTCCCCTCCTCTCTCCACATTAAAAAACGGCCTTGTGCCTAATTTGCTCAGTGGGGAAGCAAATAAATCCACTTCAGACCTCTCACCTACCGACTACCACTTTTTCAAGTTTCTCGACAACTTTCTGCGTGAGAAATGCTTCAAAAACCTAAGCGATATCAAAAACGCGTTCAGCAACTTCATCGCAATATCAGCAAGATTTTTATGTTACTAGTATGAATGCACTTGTTTTGCATTGGCAAAAGTGTGTTAGCTCGCCGAGGGAAGACGTCTGGCTCAAAAGCCTAAATTGAGATTTAAGGATTGTTTAAGATCCACCTTAAAAAAATGTGAGATTGATGAAAGAACCTGGGAGAGTCTTGCTTTGGATCGCGGAGAGTGGAAAAGGACCTTGTGGGAAGGTGTGGGCAAGTTTGAGGCGGATCGAACCCAGTATGAGCAGCTGAAGCGCGATATCCGGAAAGGGAGGGTGAAAGGAGCCATGGATGGGAGGGGGCACCAAATTGGTCTGGAGTGTGAGGTGTGCGGAATGTGGGTCTAAGCAGAGCTGGGCTGATGAGCCACCAGTCTACTCATCGGCGCAGTGGGCCATAAAGCAGTCTTGAGCTGCTAGAATTAATCTGTGTCAACTGCGGGCGGATATACAAAACGGCAGGCGGTTTGAAAGGCATTTGATCCTGCATAAAAAAGAACAGTAAGAACGTGCTTCTAGTGGCACACATGTCTGTACAATGTGTGCCAAGGAATGCCAGAGCTTAGCAGGACTTAAAAGCCACATTTGTGCGGCCCATCACTGAATGTTTTCATGTTTCTATATACCTTTTTTTTGTGCTATATCGAGTGATGACAATGTTCGAAAGCGAATTTGCTGCCATCCATCATATATATGTATATATATGTATATATATATATATATATATATATGTATATATATATGATAAAGAAAACTAGACGGCACATACACTCGTATGCTAAGAACAATATTAAATATATCTTGGCAAAATCATCCCACGAAGCAGCAACTTTATGGCAATCTACCTACCATATCTAATATCGTCAGAGAAAGATGCCTACGATTTGCCGGTCATTGTCTGAGGAGCAAGCATGAATTGGTGAGTGATGTATTGCTATGGACTTCACGACACGGACGCGCAAGCAAAGGACGACCTAGATCCACATACATCCAACAAATAGCACACGATGCCAACTGTGAACCTGAAGATCTGAGGCAACTGATGGAAGACAGGAAACTGGAGAGGAAGAGTCACATTGGTCCGGGCAAGGAGCCCGTCATGATGATGATGATGATATATATATACATATATATATATATATATATATATATATATATATATATATATATATATGAGCAAACAGTTAATAAAATGTGCTAAAAAACACTTTGAAATGAATTAAAAACATATTTAATCTGAAAAGGAAACACCAGATAAATTGATAATCCTTAATCTGCGGAGTTTCGAAGAAATACTCTCCTTCTCATAAGAGGGTAGGAATTAGCAAAATGCGGGATCGGATTTTGCATGCAGAAGTATTTGATGAAACAACAAGTAAATCAAAGATCTTACTTGAAAACAAAATAAGTTAAGCAGAGGGAATATGGTAAAGAAAAAGGTGATTACACATGAATGGATAGTCTGGTGGAAGATAAAAAATCCAGTAATATATATATATATATATATATATATATATATATATATATATATATATATATATGATAAAAATCCGACGATATGAATTAAAAATGGAAGGAAAAAGAAGTCCAAAATGCTCAACGTTTTGTCAGTTTCGCTGGCTTTTTCAAATAGCTAAAATTGCCGAGGACGTAAATTATTTCAGGAGTATATATGCAAAAGAAGAGAGAACAACATATTTAAATTTATGTAAATTAAGAAATTACATGAGTGGGTGTGTGTGTGTGTGTATATATATATATATATATATATATATATATATATATATATATATATATTCAAGCAAATATTATTAAATACAACGGAGACATTTTGTCTTATAATTCTTTTTTTTAATTTTTCAATTTTTCGTATTGTCTTTTTTGTTTCAAAATCAAAAATATTAATAAAGGATCCATACATGTTGCTGTTACGAGCGCTTTCGATTCGTCCACGAATCATCATCAGGTGTTAAAAATACAGGATTGCGAAAATGAGGATTAAAAATGAAAACTAAAAAATATATATTCAGTGATGAGTTAAAATAAAAGTCGATTAAGAATAAAAGTCGATTAAAAATTCGAGTGTTAAAACCAGCAAGTTCGTAGACACCATGTACGAAGTCCGTCCAACACGGACTACGCAAGACATTTCAGAACGTTACTGCTTTTTTGAAATGCAATGTCATTTATATTAGGTTGAAGAGTTCTAATGTACGACGCTTCAAGAATCTTTAATTTTTTTACATTATTTTCCCGTTGTATAATTTTTGTGTTGTCAACGAGGACCTTTCTAACATTGGAGGGGCGACAGCTATGTTCTTTTTTTAAATGTTTGTAAATCGCGCTTGTGTCGTTAAGGTGCATAGTTATTCGCCGGGACAACGTTGTTGTTGTATGCCCAATGTATGTATTATTTTTGGAGTTACATTCTCCAATAGAGCATTTAAATTTATACACTACATTGGTTTGCTCCAACGTTTTTATCGCCGGTGAAGAGTTGTTTTTAACCACAAGGTTTTGTGTTCGAAATTTCCTATAATAGATAATAAATTTAATTTTAAAATTACTGTCAACAGGCGTCAAGTATCTTCGTATAATATTTTTTATTGCATTTTCTTCGATTCTGAAATTAGGCGTCATTTGATTTTGGTAAAATATATTAATGGGGTTTGCATTGCGGTGTTGGCTAACATTATTATTCTGGTTATCGGAAGATTGTAGCATTTTTTTTATTTGTTCATCAACAATGTAATTGGGGAAATGATTATTGATGAGTACTTGTTTAATGTTTTTTATTTCAATTAGCAATGCTTTTTTTGTGGAGGATATCATTTTAGCACGATTTAGTAAATTTTTTATTATGGCTATTTTGTACCTTTGTGGACACTCACTTTTAAAGTTCAGGAGGCTAGAGTTTATGCTAGTTGGTTTTTTATATACAGATGTATTACAAGTGTTATTAGACGTATCAATAAGGACATCAAGAAATGGAATTTTATTGTTATTATTTAACTCTACTGTGAATTTTAAAATTGAATTTTCTTGAAAGAGGTGCTGTAATTGGTGTATCTGTTCATTATTTTCAGCTAAAATGAGAATGTCATCCACGTAGCGTACATAAATTGGGGGTTTTATGTTGTTTTTAAATATTTAAAATTAAATTTATTATCTATTATAGGAAATTTCGAACACAAAACCTTGTGGTTAAAAACAACTCTTCACCGGCGATAAAAACGTTGGAGCAAACCAATGTAGTGTATAAATTTAAATGCTCTATTGGAGAATGTAACTCCAAAAATAATACATACATTGGGCATACAACAACAACGTTGTCCCGGCGAATAACTATGCACCTTAACGACACAAGCGCGATTTACAAACATTTAAAAAAAGAACATAGCTGTCGCCCCTCCAATGTTAGAAAGGTCCTCGTTGACAACACAAAAATTATACAACGGGAAAATAATGTAAAAAAATTAAAGATTCTTGAAGCGTCGTACATTAGAACTCTTCAACCTAATATAAATGACATTGCATTTCAAAAAAGCAGTAACGTTCTGAAATGTCTTGCGTAGTCCGTGTTGGACGGACTTCGTACATGGTGTCTACGAACTTGCTGGTTTTAACACTCGAATTTTTAATCGACTTTTATTCTTAATCGACTTTTATTTTAACTCATCACTGAATATATATTTTTTAGTTTTCATTTTTAATCCTCATTTTCGCAATCCTGTATTTTTAACACCTGATGATAATTCGTGGACGAATCGAAAGCGCTCGTAACAGCAACATGTATGGATCCTTTATTAATATTTTTGATTTTGAAACAAAAAAGACAATACGAAAAATTGAAAAATTAAAAAAAAGAATTATAAGACAAAATGTCTCCGTTGTATTTAATAATATTTGCTTGAATGAAAAAATGCTGCCTAAATATACCAATTTCAAACTACATATATATATATATATATATATATATATATATATATATATATATATATATAAAGTGAGAATGTGTGTGCGCGTGCACGCACACATGCGCACAGGTGTGGTGTGTGTGGGGGGGGGGGGTTGAGGACAACTGTCAAAGTATATACTCAACGAATTTTTTATCTACAGACTTACAATTTGGTATATAAGGCATTCAGGTATGTGGAAAACTTTCAAATTGGTTTACATCCGGAGAAAAGAGCCGCTACAAAGGGCCAAACTTGAAAAATTGTTACATGGAAGTCATCGAACTTTTATCTGTTTGTCGATTGTTTCACGATTGCGCATGCACGGCTGTGAAACATGTCAGCTTCTTCATATTCAGAATAAGTAGGTTGGAAAACACTTTAAGAACGTTCCAAGCTGGCCTAATGGTTATCGTAATTGATTCGCTTTATTGATTGTCTTTAGGTTTTGGTTTCGATCTCAGCTCAAATATTTTTTTTTTTTACTTAGAAGTAAACAGTTTAGAAAAAAATATGATACTCGCATGCACATGTCTCAGTTTCTGTTTTAATTAAAGTATCATATTTATGCGTATTTTATGACCGGACAAGGCCGGGCGGCCTGCTAGCGTATATATATATATATATATATATATATATATATATATATATATATATATATATATATACTAGCAAAAATACCCGTCGTTGACTGGGTTCAAAAACATACTACAGAAAAAAAAATTTTTTTTTTAATTTTTCAAGTTTTTATTTCCATACTTTGTGGACCAGGCGCGTGCATGCAGACCCCACAATTTTAATGAACCACCGTTCTGCAGGATCAAACATACCCATTCCTGTGTCTCGATACATCTTCTATCATTATATTACGTAATCAGTTTTTTAAAATAGTCAACCATATAGGGGCCTATTCGTGACCAGACACACACACACACATTCAGCTTTATATATATATATATATATATATATATATATATATATATATATATATATATATATATAACTGTGAATGTGTGTGTGAGGGCAACTTTCAACTAATATACTCAACGAATTTTTTATCTACAGACTTGAAATTTTGTATATAGGGTATTCATACATGTGGAAAACGTTTTAATCGGTTTTCATCTGGAAAAAAGGACTGCTAAGGGTAAAAACTGGAAAATTGGTACGTGGGAGTCATCGGATTTTTATCTGTTTTCCAACTGCTTTACGACTGCGCATGTGCGAATCGTTCACATGACAGTTTCCTTATGTTAAGAATAACAAGGTATAAAGCACCTTTTAAAGACTGTTGCAAGCTGGCCTAATGGTTATCTTACTTAACTCGTTGTCTTTAGGTAGTGGTTTCGATCTCAGCTCGAGTATTTTTTTTATATATTCGTACTTACAAGAAGTAAACTGTTTAGAGAAAACATAATACTCATATGCATATGTCTCAGTTTCTTTCGTTTTTTTTTTTTTGTTTTGTTTTGTTTTGTTTTTTTACTTCATTTTTTTAAAGGAATTTAACCGAGCAACACCGGGTATATCTACTAGTATATATATATATATATATATGAATTTGTAGTATATATAAAGATATAAAAGGATATTACTAAAAGTTACTACTTAATAAGGGCCAAGGGCTACTTGAGTATAAGGGTCCATGCGTGGCACTGGGCAGTAAGACATCTCTGCGGTCACTGGTAATGATGGTGAAAGTTTGGCAAAATCCAATTATTTTAAAGGGCAGCTCGACAAGCGACATTGGACTTGAAAATGACAATGTTGTAGTCAGCTGGAAAGCAGACCTGTGATATTACGTTTTCACAGACGAGTAGTTCTTGGGAAGAAACTTTGCTTATAGGTACACAAAGAAAGAAACGAATTTTTTTTTTTATTATAATGGTTGTATTTAAGCGAGTTTTTTTACTAGGGATTAGTGATAGGACGATTCCAATATTTTCCCGATTCCGATACAATTACCAATTCCGATTCTTTATAAATTTCTAATTATTTAACTATTAAGTTGTTTTTTCCCCTGATTTTCGTAAAAACACATGTTAAATATGCAGATATTTTCCTAAACGTCAAAATACACTTGTGGAGGATGATCTATCGATTTTAGGTTTACTGCTAATTGAAAATCAATAAATATTTATTATTTTATCAATATTACCAGCAACGGAAGATTTTGGTTTAAACAAAATCAAATAAAAAAACGCAATTAAAAGAATCGTTTTGGCATCAGAAAATAGGCATCAATTTTTCTAATTCTGATACCGATTTCGATACCCCCAAATCTTCTGATTTTTCCGATTCCCGATTCCGATTGCTATTCCAATTAATCGTCCCAACACTACTGGGGATGTCTCAGAAGTGGGGGGGGTCAGAGATTAGTACTCGGTCGAGCACCTACTATGAAAAAACCGAGTGAGTAGAGAAAGACGAGCAGCGTCCCTTCTTTAAGAGAAACAGATATACAAGGGACGTTCAAAAGTAATGCCTCCTATTTTTCTTTATTTCATCCGAATGAATCAATGCAGATCGCATTGTTATGCTGACTGAACTTATGCATTCATAGCCTGAAAGTTTCATCTCTCTGTTGCGGATATTGACAGTGTGAGACTCTAAGAAAGCAACCCGTGCGTCAGAAGAAGAGATGCGTCATTTAATTCCCCCCACACAGAAAAAAAAAATTGAACCGATCAACATTCACCCACGTCTGTTGAACGTTTACGAAGGTGTTTACGGTTGATGTCAGCACAGTTAGGAGATGGGTTCGTCGATTTCAGATGTGCTCTGGATGACCATGATGCACAGCCAGCACGCCTTCGCTGCAAAAATGCATTGAGAATGGTGGTGACTATTTAGGAAAACAAATTCTGCGGCACAAAAGGTCGCTCGTTTTAACGGTACTACTCTCGTGTTCGTAGCTCTTAAACTTTTTTTGTTTAGTAAAATAAAAAAAAGGGGGGGGTGCATTGGCATTGCTTGTGGAACGATCCTCGTATAAAGAGGGGAAAAAAGCGAAGATCATTTTGCAGATTATTGGAAATCCATTCTGCGAGATCGATTGACACATGGATCAGTCGTTTCCGCGCGACACTTTTTCACACTCCAAACTCACGTGCGCACACGACAGCATCATCAAAGGGCATCAAGGTCCATTAAACAAGCACCATTTAGCAACTTTCTTTACTTTACGCAAAACTTTTTAAAAGTTAGACACTAACCTTGACTCTTGCTCATCTTCCGCGTCCGCATCCTTTCCTTTCTCCTCTTTATCCTCGTTGTTTCCGTCCTTCTTCGTCTTCTTCTCCGCTTCGATATTCTCACTTTCATATTCGTCGTTAGTTCCATCAGTACACTCCTCTTCTTCCGTTCCGCTATCTCCGACATCTCCGTCGGTCTCAAACTCGGCGTCCACCCAGTCCTCCTCGAGCTCGTTATCGCTCTCTCCGCCCCCAACAATTTTTCCGTCCTCGCTTTCATCGCCCGTTCCGTCATCTTCGTCGCCAGCGTTATTCCGGCTTTTGTCGTCGTCACTGTCGTCGTCGTCGTCGGCTCCAGCGTTGTTATTGGTGTCTGTGACAAAGCACATTGACTCTAAGATGCTGATCTCTTCCATTAGAGTAGTTTGCATGTGCGTCCGCCTCTTGGCATGCTGCAGGCTCCGACTGACGAAAAAATGCACACTCTCGCCGCAGCTAGCACCGCACGGCTGCCTCTCTCTCTCTCTCTCTCTCTCTCTCTCTCTCTCTCTCTCTCTCTCTCTCTCTCTCCGTGCCTACTCCGCTCTAAGATCCCTCGACTCCCCTCCAACACAGTCTCCCCGCTCCACAACAACGGAACAGTGGAACACTAGTTCTACCTCCACCACTCCCAGCCACTTTACGCTTACACACCGTTGCCGACACCCAATTCTTTGACTACCCCAACCACCATCACCATCGCCGCCGCCACTGCAAAAGTCACCCCCTCCCTCTCCGTTTCATCCATCTGCCCCTCCACACACACATACCTCTGTGAGGAGAATGGATAACATTAAACAAAACAAACACCAAGTATTCTCTTGTCAGCACCTGTGAGGGTTGCAGCTGGATGAAAATGCATCTGTGTGCGCGTGTGCAGACACAGATGCATTCAAATGTTAGTGGATCTTATCTTTAATACAGTGATTTATATTGATGGATAGGAATAGTCTGAGATAGATAGATAGATAGATAGATAGATAGATAGATAGATAGATAGATAGATAGATAGATATGAATATTCTGCGATAGATAGATGGAAAGATTATATCTATCTATCTATCCATATATATATATATATATATATAGAGAGAGAGAGAGAGAGAGAGAAAGAGAGAGAGAGAGAGAAAGAGAGAGAGAGAGAGATGGTAGCTTTCTTCAATATTGAGAGACTATGGATACCCACTCTAAGGGTGTCTGCACGTGGTTGTGGCAAGAGTTGCGCAATCTCCAGCCACACATCTCCCGAGTCAGCATTGTTGAATACCAGTGGCAAGTGAAGATTCGAGACGAGTGGAAACAATGCCGAGATAAGCAAAGAGCACATACAGCGCATAAAATTCGCAAATGGTCACCCATCTGGTACTAACCAGGGGCAACGTTGCTTAACTTCGGTGATTTGACGAGAACCAGTGTGTCAACGTGATTATGCTGTATAGATACATACATACATACATACATACATAGATAATAGTTTTAGATAGATATATAGAAAGAATGAGTTCAAGATAGATAGATAGATAGATAGATAGATAGATAGATAGATAGACGGATAGACGGGTGGACGAGTGAACAAATGGATAGACAGCAGATAGATAGATAGATAGATATGAACAGAGAAGGATAACAAGAATCAAACGATACGAAATAAATAAATAGATAGATAGATAGATAGATAGATAGATAGATACGACCTTATGTCCCTATTTACAATGCCTCCCCACGGGACAGAGTTAGACACCAGGGTCGTTTTTTTAATGTGGAGAAAAGGAACAAAAATAAAAAAATTGTCTCAGTCGTGAAGGATTTCTCCTCCACTGACAGAGAACAAGAAATTGAAGTGCAGCATCTGAAGAACAGATACTACACTTTGATCTTGACCTGAACTTACCAACAGATCAAAGTCATTTTCGAATCTATTCCTAATTAGTATGAGACTTCAATTTTAGATGCTACCTCTATTAAAAAAAATTTTTTTAATTCGGATCAATTGTTTTTAAATGATTCTGAGTTATTCATTATACTAGCAGGCCGTCCGGCGTTGCCCGGTCGTAAAATATGCATAAATGTTATATTTTAATTCATACAAAAACTGAGACATGTACAAGCGAGTATTATCTTGTTTTCTAAACAGTCTAATTCTTGTAAGTAAAAATACATACTTGATCGAAACCAAAACCTAAAGACAATGAATTAAGTACGATAACCATTTGGCCAGCGTGTCATACTCTTTAAAAAGTGTTTGTAAACCAACTTATATTTAACATAGGGAATCTGTAATGTGAACCATTCACACATGGACAATCATGAAACGGTTAGTAAACAAAGAAAAATCCGATGACTCCCACATACAAATTTTTCAATTATGACCGCTTAGAAGCCCTTTTTTTTTCGATTTAAAAATTGTCCACATGTCTGAATATCCTATATACCAAATTTCAAGTCTGTGAATCAAAAACTCGTTGAGTATATAGGTTGAGAACTCTCCTCACACACACACACACACACACACATATTCTCACTTTTAAAGATACATAGATTGTTTTAATTTTTTTTTTTTTTTTCATAAGCTGCAAGTGATGTCAACTTTAAGCTTTAACTGTTCTATCCATTCTTGAAAATGATCCGTCTGTTGGGTTGGAAGATCAAATTCTCAATATGGATTAGGGACAAGTTCTGGACACCTTTTACCAGATCCACATTATCCTAAAGATTGATTAGGCTTGAACTTCGGACCTCATCAAAAGTAGAGGACCATGTAGCCATCTTATTGCTGGATTGGCAGAGAGCCATCCGATAGGTTGCACACGTGTTGATTGATTCCATGTGAGGATTACGAGACTGTCCACCATTGTCTATTAGAATGCATAATTTGACCCAAAAATATGTGAGAGGATATTGGTCAAAGGATTTGAGACAATAGACAATGGGAAATATTAAACATTCCAGGGGAAAAGAATGTTTATATAAATCGTCAAAAACAGAAAACGAGGCAGTCAGTCAGATAACACTAACCCCATGCGCAATTCTTTTTGGGATCCGATTAATTTCTTATTTTGACAAAAAGAAAAAGAAAAAAAAGAACAGCTACTTCTTCAGGCATCTGCAGTTGTTTGTATAATATTAATAAATTCGTAATGTTGTTAGTCTTCATGTTTTCCATGTAGCATCTTTTTTATTACAATATTTATCCAAAAGTCGTCTGCTCGTTGTCACGCATTGTAATTGGCTGATCGGCGTCTTACATCATATTACAGGCAAATTCGAGTGGTTGACGTCATGTACCGAGCAAAGTCAAGTAGATCTAAGCGTTTGGATCGATTAAGAACTGTGAGTTTCAGGAATCAGGAAGATGGTATTCAAAACTTCTCTGCCCAATAAAATAAATTCTAGTTCATTGAAAATTGTTTGTAAGAGTTAATGTTCATTTGTTTTTCATATTAGAAAATAGTTCGGTGGAAATATTTCCATTGATGAGTTGTTTTCAATGAGCAGACGACATTGATGGATTCAAGGCTTTCAAGCAGTCATTGTGTGTGTGTGTGTGTGTGTGTGTGTGTGTGTGTGTGTGTGTGTGTGTGTGTGCGTGTGTGTCACACCTTGTAAGTGTGAGTATACAAGTATACTTATTCTCTTATATCTGGGTTACACTTATATCTGAGGTTCTTATATCCGGGTTACATTCTACATTAACACAAGCTCTAATTTGGGACCAAAGAAACCTCTCTTATATCCGGTTTTCTTATATTCCAGTGTCTTATATCAGGGTTACACTGTACTACTAAAACTCAGTGAAACTTAATTGTTTGTATCCATGCGCACTTAATCACATTTTGATGAGAACAGTAGTCCGCATAGTTCAAATAAGCCAAATATCATTCCTCATCTAAAAAAATTCAAATAAAAAATTGCAAATAAAAAAAATTACAAAACACAACTGAAAATACAGATATGAAAATACAAAATTAAAAATTTAATTTTGCCAAATTAAAAAATAAAAATAATAGATCTTAAAATACAAAAACAAAATTTAAAATAACCATTTGGCCAGTGTGTCATACTCTTTAAAAAGTGTTTGTAAACCAACTTATATTTAACATAGGGAATCTGTAATGTGAACCATTCACACATGGACAATCGTGAAACGGTTGGTAAACAAAGAAAAATCCGATGACTCCCACATACAAATTTTTCAATTATGACCGCTTAGAAGCCCTTTTTTTTTTCGATTTAAAAAGTGTCCACATGTCTGAATATCCTATATACCAAATTTCAAGTCTGTGAATCAAAAACTCGTTGAGTATATAGGTTGAGAACTCTCCTCACACACACACACACACACACACACACATATTCTCACTTTTAAAGATACATAGATTGTTTTAATTTTTTTTTTTTTTTTTTCATAAGCTGCAAGTGATATCAACTTTAAGCTTTAACTGTTCTATCCATTCTTGAAAATGATCCGTCTGTTGGGTTGGAAGATCAAATTCTCAATATGGATTAGGGACAAGTTCTGGACACCTTTTACCAGATCCACATTATCCTAAAGATTGATTAGGCTTGAACTTCGGACTTCATCAAAAGTAGAGGACCATGTAGCCATCTTATTGCTGGATTGGCAGAGAGACTTCCGATAGGTTGCACACGTGTTGATTGATTCCATGTGAGGATTACGAGACTGTCCACCATTGTCTATTAGAATGAATAATTTGACCCAAAAATATGTGAGAGGATATTGGTCAAAGGATTTGAGACAATAGACAATGGGAAATATTAAACATTCCAGGGGAAAAGAATGTTTATATAAATCGTCAAAAACAGAAAACGAGGCAGTCAGTCAGATAACACTAACCCCATGCGCAATTCTTTTTGGGATCCGATTAATTTCTTATTTTGACAAAAAGAAAAAGAAAAAAAAGAACAGCTACTTCTTCAGGCATCTGCAGTTGTTTGTATAATATTAATAAATTCGTAATGTTGTTAGTCTTCATGTTTTCCATGTAACATCTTTTTTATTACAATATTTATCCAAAAGTCGTCTGCTCGTTGTCACGCATTGTAATTGGCTGATCGGCGTCTTACATCATATTACAGGCAAATTCGAGTGGTTGACGTCATGTACCGAGCAAAGCCAAGTAGATCTAAGCGTTTGGATCGATTAAGAACTGTGAGTTTCAGGAATCAGGAAGATGGTATTCAAAACTTCTCTGCCCAATAAAATAAATTCTAGTTCATTGAAAATTGTTTGTAAGAGTTAATGTTCATTTGTTTTTCATATTAGAAAATAGTTCGGTGGAAATATTTCCATTGATGAGTTGTTTTCAATGAGCAGACGACATTGATGGATTCAAGGCTTTCAAGCAGTCATTGTGTGTGTGTGTGTGTGTGTGTGTGTGTGTGTGTGTGTGTGTGTGTGTGTGTGTGTGTGTGTGTGTGTGTGTGTGTGTGTGTGTGCATGTGTGTGTGTGTGTGCATGTGTGTGTGTGTGTGCGTGTGTGTCACACCTTGTAAGTGTGAGTATACAAGTATACTTATTCTCTTATATCTGGGTTACACTTATATCTGAGGTTCTTATATCCGGGTTACATTCTACATTAACACAAGCTCTAATTTGGGACCAAAGAAACCCTCTCTTATATCCGGTTTTCTTATATTCCAGTGTCTTATATCAGGGTTAAACTGTACTACTAAAACTCAGTGAAACTTAATTGTTTGTATCCATGTGCACTTAATCACATTTTGATGAGAACAGCAGTCCGCATATTTCAAATAAGCCAAATATCATTCCTCATCTAAAAAAATTCAAATAAAAAATTGCAAATAAAAAAATTACAAAGCACAACTAAAAATACAGATATGAAAATACAAAATTAAAAATTTAATTTTGCCAAATTAAAAAATAAAAATAATAGAGCTTAAAATACAAAAATAAAAATTTAAATTTACAAAAACAAAATTTAAAATAGAGATTTGAAAAAGACAAAATTAAATATTTAATTTTGCAAAGCAGAATCAAAAATACAAAATTGAAAGTAGAGAATTAAAATATTGTAAAATAAAAAATTAAAGTATAAAAATTGAAAATAAAAATAAAAATACAAAATTGAAAATTAAAAATTGAAAATAAAAAACTGAAAACAAAATTTTTTAAATATTTAAATACTAAATTTAGACTACAAAAATAAAAATGCAGTCTAAATTACCTGAATGTTACTGAATTATTAAAAAAAAAAAAACTCTAACCGTGTTAGCAGGTGAAAAATTGCTGCTATCCTTGCTCAATTCGAACGGAAAATTACCTCCCTGTTGAACTCTCCTGTGTTTTACAACGTTTTCATCAAATTCTATTTTCCATTTTCTTTAATAAAAAATTTTCTACCTTATCGATTTTCATAATTTTTTGATATAATCATCTTAAACATATGAGGAATACATAGATACCATTTTTTATGTGAAATTCAGTTTTACGTTATCCGAAAATCTCGTCCTAATTCTGTAGAAGCGCCAAAGTTTTTAAAAAATTATGAAAAGTAACCAATTAGAATATTTGCTAAATCTATTTTTTACAAAAAAAAAAAAAAACAGATATATTAGTGATCCACCATATTCTATTTAAGAAAGTGGTGAATTTGTCTAAATCATACATTGTACTTACCTCCCCTGGTTTTTAAGAACTGTTCACCATCAACTAATACAGTAAAACTCTATAATTCAAAAAAATTTATTTTTACTTGTAGTATTTTTTCTACTAAATAATTTTTCATAATTTTTAAAAATTTTACTAATTTCGACATCACACGTATGTACAGGGTGGCCTACTTCAAATTAGCCCAGAAAATGTAGTAGAGAGGAGGAACATTCTTTTATTGTTTAAATTACCTGTAGTGTTATAAAAGATGTTGGAAGTGCTCTCCGTTGACATCTATGCATTTCTGGACACGTTTAACAACGTTTGCAGATACTGCCTATAGATCTTCTTTGGTGATTCTTCTGATAGCGTTTGTAATGTCCTCTTTTAGTTGGTCTAGATCGTGACGATTATTTGCATAAATTTTTCGTTTTAAAGTCTCCCAAAGATAAAAATCACATGATGACAAGTCCGGGGAACGTGGTGGCCATAACCCTTTGCTTATTGTTCTCTCTTCCGTAAACATGTCATGAACTCGTGTCAGTGATCTGTGAGATGTGTGGCATGTAACGCCATCTTGTTGGAAAAAAGAATTGCATTTTGTCTTGTGGTGTCAGTTGGTCGTTAAGAGTGGGATTAGAGAATCGGGATACTTTTAAGTGGGCCACCCTGCATTCATTTGAAATCCCATTGTACTGCCCAAGTGCCTTTCCGATGTCCTTCAAATCGACTTTTAACACAGAATCGAATGTCTTTTTGATCCCTGGCAAAGAGTAAAAAAAGAGAAAGGAAAATGCTTTTACGGATTCTCTTCCTCACTCCCCCCATTCCACCGTTCTATAAAATGCCATAAATCCCAGACAGAATTATGAGATTATAGTAAGATTTGATTCATAAATAAAAACGTTAAAGTGCATAATCCCCTGCTACCATGAATTAAATATAAAAG
>NC_136502.1:92432040-92682040 GCF_053919585.1 Euprymna scolopes
CAAAGTTTATCGAAGGAGGCAGAAAGTGAGAACTCCTAGTGAGCAATAATAACAATAATATTGATGATGATGATGATGACGACGACGACGGCAATAATGATAATAATAATAATAATAATAGACAAATGGTACAGGTACAAACTGTAAATAGTACTGAAAAAATGAAAAGAGGTTTTACAAAAGCCAAATACGTCCAAGGATGGCATACTGCTGCCATATCTGTGCAGGAGCTGCTAAAAACAGACAAAGTACAAAATAGACTTTGTAACCTAGTGGGGGATGCCCTTTTCTCTTCCCTGCACCCGCTCTCCCACAGAAGGGACATTGCGAGCCTGTCGTTGTTTTATCGTTATTTCCATGGGAAGTGCTCGTCTGAGCTCCAATCTCTGGACCCCCTCGCCAATCTTTCACGAAAATCACCCATCTAGCTGAAACCGCTGTCAGTAATTTTTCCCACTCTTTATCTGTGCCTAAATCAAAACGTAGATTCCATGAACAAAGCTTCTTTCTTAGAAGTGCACGCCTGTGGAACTCTCTTCCGTTTGCCTGTTTCCCACCTGACTACAACTTGGATGTTTTCAAGTCCAACATAAACAAGTTCCTGATAAACCGCCCCCTTAAGTAAGGTCCTTTATCAAATCTCCAATACTAACGATTACCGCGATATTATTCCATTGATTACTGTACATGCAATAACCCTTATCCCCAAGTGGCCTCCGGGCCTTGATAAGTGGTGACTTCCATGTAAAAAAAAACAACCGTTTACCATTGATTTCTTGCTAATAACGGGCGATGCTGTTCTCTGGAGTTTGAGTTTCAATAAGCCTTCCCAGAATTCTAGTACTCTCTGTATCCTTCTAGTATTTTAGTGTTGATTTTTATGATAAAAAAAAATGATAGTTTTTAACAAAAGGCATTTATTACTGGTGCTTTCCAATAATGCATTGCTTATTGTTTTTAAAAGTCTCTTAGTTCATCTCGTCTGCCATGTTATGTTTACAAAACCCTGCCAACTTAATACGAGCTTAACAGTCTCTTAGCATCATCACGAGGTCACACGTCCATCTCATGCCGGCCCTTGCTTTCTTCTGGCCCTTGCCATATGATGCATTTTTCCCCCTTTTTCTCTTCTTTTCTCTTCCTCCGCTGTGACGTCACTTTACACACTGACTCGGTCAGTTGCTTATTGTCATGTGACTGCTGTTGCTACAAGCACTACCAGCTCAGTTACACAAGTGTACGGAAATACGATTAACATCTGAATAATTCTAACATTGTTAAATATAAATATAATGTACGAGGGGTGTTCCAAAAGTAATGTTTCCTATTTTTTTTATTTTGTTCGAATGGATCAGACGGGATTGCAAACTTCATTGTTATGATGGCTGAACTTATGCATTAATGACCGGAAAGTTTCATCTCTCTCTTGTAGATATTGACGGTGTGAGACTCTACGAAAGCAACTACTGTCCAGGAAGTGCGTCAGAAGCAGAGATGCGTCATTGAATTCCTGACAAAAGTGCATTGAGGATAGTGATGACTATATGGAAAAGTACATTTCTCTCTCTTGCAGATATTGACGGTGTGAGACTCTAAGAAAACAACTTCTGTCACAGACGTGCGTCAGAATCAGAGATGCGTGATTGAATTCCTGGCAAAAGTGCATTGAGAATAGTGATGCCATACAGAAAAATAAGCTACATCTACTCTACAAAATGTGACAAAAATCGAAAAAGAGAGACTGATTTTAATTTTATATCAAATGATAGTGAACTTTTCAATGTTAACAATAAAATAACGTTTTTCATATAAGAAAGAAAGAAAAAGCGAAATTCTCCTTCTTCTTCTTCTTCTTCTTCTTGTTGTTGTTGTTGTTGTTGTTGCTGCTGCTGCTGCTGCTGCTGCTTTTATTATTTTTTTTCATCCTCACTTCAAAATTCAGTTTTATTTCCACATGAGAAGAACAGTATTAAATATTTGTGTTTGAAATGCAATTAGCCTAATTAAAACGTAACTAACAATCTATTTCTTCTTTTTACTGATTAAATTAAATTTAGATTATTTTATTGTTTTTGTTTCAAAGTCGTAAAGGGAAGAAACTATAAGTATATTAAAAATTATAGTAAGATGGGATTGTCCGAGAAACAGCAGATGATGATGATGATGATGATGATGATGATGATGATGATGATGATGATGATTTTTACCAAAGGACACAGCAGTTCATTCTTTCTTTCATGTTATAAAACTCATCTTTCATAAACTTCACTCAAAAAACATTCTTGTACATAAACAGATAAAAACAAGCATACGTACATATGTGTGTGTATATATGTGTGTGTGTGTAAGTGTGTGCACGCTCGCGCGTGCTTAGGTAGCTCTTTTTCACTTAAACATATTTCAGTAAATAAAATACACGTATTTTTTTTTTTTTTTTTTTGTCTGTTAATTCTGTTTTTTATCTTTTCCAACTACCGAATAATGGTCTTAACTTCTGGCAGGAACTGGCTGATGTAATCGCCATATTTGTCGCAAGTCCGTGGGTGACCATTTGGGAAGGCTAGGTACTTTATGTATCACACCGAGGCGTAGAAATTTCCAGGTCGGTATCTGGGGGCGCATTAATTCAGTGGGAGAGATGCACCCCCCAGTCTTCATTAAGACATGCATCTAGGAGAAAGAAAACTCTGATGTAAAAACCTGTGGTTTACTGTATACTCTGTCCTGTGGCAGTCATCTGCACCGACAAAGATTAGCAGTAATACCAAAAAGTGTGGTTGGTTCTACACAAAGCCTTCACCACTATAAACAAATCATCTGTGTGGATTTCTGAACAACTTAGTTATTGTGGCAGAAGCTCATACCTTAAAATAAACGGGAGAGTCCATTATATATATATATATATATATATATATATATATATATATATATATATATATATATATACATATATATATATATATATATATATATATATATACATATATATATATATATATATATATATATATATATATATATATATATATATATATATATATTGTGATACATTTATTAAAATGTATAATAAATTATTTTATTGATTTTTAGCCGACAGGAGATATATTTTCAGTATATTTTATTCACTGTATCATTTTTCGCGCCAAAAGGATCCCATTCACGTCTGCTCGGTCACATTTTGTAAACAAAACAGAAAAAAAAAAAAAAAGGGGACGAAGGAGGCCTGCGAGCAGGAGTAGAAGGGAGAGACAGATACTGTGAACGAAGAGTGTAAAAGAGAAGAAAAAAGAAAGATAGAGAGAAATGAGAGAGAGAAACTGTGTAGAGAAAGAGAGAGATAGATCGTATATAGAGAGAGGGGCCTAAAAAAAGTTGTCAGCAGGCAGTGGAGCTTCGCGCTTCAAAGCGATAAGACGTAAGTCAGCGAAGGTCGGGTTGACGAAGCCGGCGACGACGTGGTAGCAACGTCGCGGAGGTAAATATCAACAACACCAGCCGATGATCAAAGTTAGAGTATTGACCGAATAAAAGAATGAACCCAGCGAAGGAAGGATCCATAGAGCAGTGAAACTTTTACTATAAATCAAGGACTTCGATGAGCTTAGGAAAACAAATATTTGGAGCAATTAACACGCACGCGCGTAATGAAACATAAATCATCCGAAGGACAAAAATATGAAAATTAACCTGCGCGCGCATAATAAAATATTTGATTCATTAAATCATTTCATTTAGTTAGGCATATTTAATTTTCTTGAATTGAATTGAATTGAATTTTATTTTATTTTTATATAAATAAAAGTTTGTTAATTTTTCGACGATACTTGTCCTCGTTATTTCTTATGTGATTTCGTTGTCCAGTACATTTCATTTTATTGTTGCCTTCGGGACGGTTGTCCCATTCCCATAACAACGTATTATCAAGGAACTTGGGAAACTTTATTTTTTTTTATATTTTCGTTACGTCACCCATCTCTACCGTCCCCAGTAGGTCTGGGATAAGTCGTAACAATATATATATATATATATATATATATATATATATATATATATATATATATATATAGCTGTTATACAGCGACACAGACTGTCAGTGGATGACTATATATATATATATATATATATATATATATATATATATATACACACACATATATATGCATATATATATATATGTATATATACATATATATACATATATATATATATATATATATATATATATATATATATATATATTGTTATTATTATTATTTACTATGTATATATATATATATGTATAATATGTATATATATCATCATCATAGTCGTCCATTTAATATGCTTGAACTGCTTTCAGAAATTGACTTTCAAACTAATCTATCTCTGGCCAAGTCTTTATTTATTCCTCTTTCTCTCAAGTCCATCCCTATCACTTACTTCCATGTTTTTCTCTTGTGAGCTGTAAAACAAACACCATGAATAAATTTCCCCCCAAAAAAAACTCAAAGCATAAAATTTTGACCAAAATGATCAAACCAAAAACAGTTACCATAAAACAAAACAACCAAATATCATGAATAACTTTTTTTTTTTAAATTTAATTTTTCCCTAAACAAGGCACAGTGCCATTTTGAAATAGGGAGCTACTATCGGACACATAATTTGCAAGGGTATTATGAAGGGAGATGAGTAGCAAGATGTCTGTTCATATTACACTTGAACTTCTGTATAATTTATATGTATATATATATATATATATATATATATATATATATATATATATATATATATACATATATATACATATATATATATATATATATACACACACACTCATGAGCAAAAAAATGAGTCAAGTGTGAAAGAATGAAGAAATACATTTTTCAATATTTTTCTATGAATTTTTGTTAATTTTAACTGAAAATTTCTATTTTGCAGATCATTATTATTATAGCATATGATGATAAGTGGAAAAATTAATTCTAAAAATGTAAGACCGCATCTTGTAGAGGATATAAAAAAAAACGAATTGCAGGTTTAAGGCAGTCGAAAATTATTAACAAGCAGATTTTTAATATTTAAAGAAAAGAAAAAGTGAAAACATCTCTTTCTGTAGTGAAGCGAATTGGTCGAAGGTTCGAAGTCGAATGCTTGGTAAAAGGGAAATCTGGATCTGGTAGCCCTAGAGCATTCACTTTGAAGGACGACCACAGGCTTAAATTAACTGTCTTGAAGGATTGAAAGAAAACTTATGTTGACCATAGCAAAGAATTCAAAACAGGGGCTGGAAATTCTCTTTCTAGATATACAATATCTAGACTAATGAAAGAAATGGGATTTTCTTCTAAAAGGTGTGCAAAGAAGCCATTTTTATATAAGAAGAATATCAACGATAGTAAGAGATTTTTCTCGTGTTATGGCAAGAAAGATACAGACTGGTTCAGGAGTGTTTTCTGGTTAGATGAATCAAGATTTTGTCTTGTTAGTGATGCTCCCGATGCTCTCGAACGGTGCAATCGAAGAACTGGAGAAAGATTATCGCCAAGTTGCATAAAAAAAACAGTTAAATACAGGAATCGAGAGATAATGGTATGGGGAACTTTTACTGCAGCAGGAGTTGGGGAACTTATTAGATGTGAGAAGTCAATCAATGCAAAGGAATACATTCGAATATTAGAAACAGGAATGTTACCAAGTATCCAGAAGTTGGGAATATCTCAGAACATTATTTTTCAACATGATAATGCCCCTGCACACACTGCTAAAATCACAAAAAATGGTTTTCTGATAATTCAATTAATGTGATATTTTGGCAAGATCAAAGCCAATCGAGAATATTTGGTCCATAATATCTCGTGCATTGGCTGGAAGAACTTTTTCGAATAATGACAAACTGTGGGAAGCTGTGCAAAGTGAATGGAATAGCATCTCCTTTTCGCAGTGTTCCACTTTGGTTGAGAGCATGTATAAAAGGATTGATCTTTTAAAGAAACCAAAAAGGAATGCGATTCCATACTAAGAATTTATTAAAGTAAATGTCTTGTTCTGTGTTATTAGTTTTGTTTTAATGTCCTTGCTCAATTGTTCTTTGTTCAATATAGCTTTTAGTGTAATAAAATAAAATTTGTTTGGCCCATTTTTTTTTCTCACAAGTATATATATATAGTTTCCCAGGTTCCTTGATAATACGTTGTTATGGGAATGGGACAACCGTCCCGAAGACAACAATAAAATGAAATGTACTGGACAACGAAATCACATAAGAAATAACGAGGACAAATATCGTCGAAAAATTAACAAACTTTTATTTATATAAAAATAAAATAAAATTCAATTCAATTCAAGAAAATTAAATATGCCTAACTAAATGAAATGATTTAATGAATCAAATTCTACCGAGAGAAAAATATTAACAGTCAATGTTCATATAAAACAAGAAATCCTCTGCTCAATACATACACAGAGTGACCCCAAAAAAACGGGCCTAAACTCATTAGTCCCCCGTTTCTTAGTGTTTTGTTCAAATGAATGGTCATAACTAGTTTATTATATTCAAAACATCGCATCAAAACACTAGGGTCTTTGGCCTTTTTTTCTCCGTTCTACAGCATATGTTCTAAATGGCCTCCATTTAGCTTTTGTTTTTTGGGGGGGTCACCCTGTATATATATATATATATATATATATATATATATATATATATATATATATATTATTTAAATATGTATTTAAATATTTTCGACGTGCATAAAATTAAGTTATCTATAGACATGACATGTTTCGAAGGTTCACTTCTCATCAGTATAGCTAAACTTATTGAGACTCGAACTTACCACCACTCATAATTTTATATATATATATATATATATATATATATATATATATATATATATATTGTTATTATTATTATTTACTATAATAATTATTAAATACCTACAAACACTAGCATTTCATCCTTTCAGGAATCATCCAATGTGCAAGGTGTCACGATACCTATGATCTCTCACTAGTATTGGTATTCCGTGGGCTTTGGGTGGCAAAAAAGCCTCCCCAATGTTCTAGTAGATGTCTGGTCGGTGCTCCCCTTTCTCAGTCCTTTCAGACCCGTCAGAACTCTTTGGTGTAGGGTCATCTGATGTAGACACCACCATTTTGGAGAGTGGATGGGAGTTAGTGAATTTAACATTTTTTGGTTTCAGTTTTGTAAGTTTTCTGTAGTCTCGTTCTGTTTTTGTTTCATTTCTATCGCAGCATTTAAGTTGCTGGTTGAGGTTCACATTTTATGTGTGTTTCTTTCCACTTTCTACGATTTTCCTTGACATTTCAGATGTTTTCATTAATTCCTATCCGTTGTATCTTCTCGGACTTCCTCCTGATTCCAATTTCTCCCAATTCTTCTTTTCAAATTTATTTCGAGATTGTTCCTAGTGCTCCTACGATTATTATCTCTACTTATACGCACATTGTCTTTGTGTGTGAGTTTGTTCCCTTTGGACTCCTAAACGGCTGGTCCGTTTTTGTTTTTTTAATTTCACACAAATGTTCTTGGATAGATGTTGTATCGGAATGCTTCTAATAAACTCGATGATCGAAAAAAAATCTGATTAAAGAAGAACAGTCTAATTTCGATCAAAGTTAACACTTTTATACAGCCTAATATCAAATGTGCATTTTAGACGTTTTGCCAATGCACAAGCAGAATAGCCTAGCATATAAAATCAACAGTAGTTTCTTTGTTCGAAATAAATATTTCTGTTTAGAGCAGAATTGAACCATGATATATAACTTTTGCACTTTAAAATTTAATTCAAGTCATTATATAAAAATAATTTTATAAGACAGTAGAGTGCAATGTAGATTACACTGTATTGTGGGTTAAGATACTACGTAAAGGCATGTTAAGCTTCCTCTCGGAGCACCGTGCTAGGTCCCCAACTAGAGCAAGCAATTAATCAATTTGATTGAAAAACGAACAATTTCACCGATTTTGATGACAATAAAATATTGGAAGAGTGAAGCATTCGTTGATCCTCGTTTATCCCGGTCAATGTCAGGTCGCCCTGCTAGTTATTATTAAAAGTCAGACTTTCAAGGTTTAAGTTCTCTGGGTGTTTATTTTTTAACTCCAGAACATGTCAAAAATTGTGGCTGGAAATGATACAGTTTTTTTCTAACATATCAAGCAAGCATTCAAAAATTAGCCATTAAAGCATATTGTATCATGCTGAAATGCAAAGATTGAATTAACTACATCATACTCATGAATTTACTTTATCACAATAATCATTCTCACTTTATAAATTACTTGCAGGGATACCCAGCGTTGTCCAGGATTGAATAAAGATTAACCAATATTCCACCATTGCCAATTTTTTAATCAAATTGATTAACTGTTTGCACTAGTTAAGGATCCCCACCCCCACGCAGTGTACCAAGAGGAAGCTTCACATACTTCTTCGTACTGACTTAGACCACAATACATTGTAGTCTACATTGCACTGTAGAGAATCTACTGTTGATTTTATAAAATTATCTGTAAATAATGGCTTCATTTAAAGTTTAAAATGCAAAAGTCAAGTATAATGGTCTAATTGTGCTCCAAAAAGAAAGATTCATTTCGAACACGCCCCTATCTTATAAAAGTGTCTATGGTTGATTTTATAGGCTGAGCTTTTCTGCTTGTGCGGTGATGAAACTCGTGATGTTTGGTTGTATGAAAGTTGTTAAATTGGGTCAAAATCGAACTTCCTTCTTCAATCACATTTTTTTGATCATTGATTTTCGATACTTATCAGATGCATTCCAATAAAGAAAGAAAAATACGTAAGAACACTCCCAGACACATCAAATAACTTTGTGTGAAATTTAAAAAAAAAAATAAAATAAAAATCGGCCAAGCCGTTTCAGAGTCCATAGGGAACTAACACACACACACACACACACACACACACACACATGCATATAAACACACACACACACACACACAAAGTTCCTCTTATATAACAATAGAGATATACGTCACACAAAAATGAAAATTGCTTCATCAAATGACTGTTTCAAGGTTAATTATTTCCCAAAGTTTTATTCAAATCCATGCGATATTCACGAAGTTATGACATTTTATTTATTATCAAGTAATTTATACTGTCCATGGATTTATTGCAGGTCTTTTAAAATGCCAAAAAAAGGGCGATTAACGGTTATTGAAAAGGAAAAGATTGTTACTGGACTCGCAGAAGGATTGTCCATCAAAGATTTAGCTATGGAGCTGGAAAGGGATCCAAGAACTTTGGCTTCATTCGTGAACAACCCCAACACCAAATCCAGAAAGGATAAGGGCACCAGGAGAAACCTTTCACATTGTAATATTCAGAAAATTCGTAGAGAAGTAAACCGAAACCCAGAGAGCACCAATGCTTCCATTTTTGCAAGAGCTGTAATCGCTCCAAGATCCAGGCAGGTCCGATGTAATGTGTTGAATGAGATCACAAGGAACATTAAAACTATTCCAATGTCTCCAGTGAACAAACAACATAGGGAAAAACGAATGGCTTGGGCATAGAATTACATAAAAATGGATTTCCAATGTGTCCTATTTACAGATGAGACTCGTACTACTCTTGACGGTCCAGATGGATGGGCCAAAGTATGGGATTCGAACGGAATTCCAACCTCTTACAGAGTTCATCGCCAACACGGAGGTGGAGGCACTATGTTTTGGGTGGAATCATGAGGGTGTAAAACTTACCAGCAATGCGTACACTGCCTTTTTGGATAAACATTTGTCACCATGGCTAGATAACCTACCATTGTCACGTCGCTTTCAGATTATTTTTATGCATGACAATGCATCATCCTATTCTGCTAGGGCGACTGCAGCCTTCCTTGAATCTATGGGCTTCTTTGGAGAAACCCTCATGAGCTGGCCACCGTGTTCTCCAAATCTTAACCCCATTGAACATCTCTGGTCAATATTGAAAAGAGGTATTTATAGGGAGCAATTTACTTCAAAGGATGTCATGTGGAGGAAAGTAGATAATGTCGCCAGAACCATAACTCCTTTTCAAATCAAACAATTGACTTCTTTGGTGGAAAAAGGGTTGTTTAAAGTTATTTAAAACAAAAAAATGGTGGATATGGTGATAAATAATTAATTTATTTGAGGCTTAGTACCTAGGATGTACTTTTGTTTATTATTCTTTAACAAAAAATATAATAAAAATTAAAGTTCGCAAGAAAAGGCCTTGTATTTTTTGCCCTAAAATAACATTTTAAGAGACCTGCAATAAAGCAAAGGACAGTGGAAATTCTACGATAAAGAATAAAATGTCATAATTTTGTGAATATCACATGGATTTGAATAAAAAAATTTTCAATAACTAACCTTAAAGCAGTCGTTTGATAATATAATTTTCATTTTTTTGTGACATATATTTAATGAAATATTGATATTTTACTAATCTGCAATAAAGCGATTGATTAATTCATAGTACAATCCTAATTAAAATGAGTTTTATTTCATGGATAATTCAATTGGTTATTACACTTTTTTTTTTGTGGAAATCACTCGCGGCAAGGCATGAAGCCATTTGATGTAAGGAGCTAACAAGAACGAAAGCTGATTTTTGCAAAGATAGGAGATGCCTATTGACCTTAGTCTTCAAAAGATCAAGGCTGTAGGTTGAAGGAAAACAGTGAGCAGGAAGAGAGTTCCACAACCCTGCAGTCTTTGGAAAGAAACTACTGAAATAGGAAGTTGTATTACAATGAGGTATCAAAACAGTGAATTGATGAAGACCACTAGACCAACGAGTCAAACGAGCTGGAACAAAAGAAGCAGGGAATAGATCAGACAATTCTGAGGAGCACATGCCATTATAGTATTTATAGAAAAGACTGAGACGATCGACATCACGCCTGTGTGAGAGAGAGGTTGCAGTGAAGAAAAAGGTGGGGGGGCCAATCAAATTAAGAAGATACATTTCTGCAATTTATGAAAAATCTTTAAATGGGACACAGATTCATCAGCACAAATATGACAACATTACTCCATGCATGGTCAGACAGTAGATTTGTAGAGATAGAGAATAGCCTCGGGTGTGGGAGAGTGTTTAGAGCGATAGAGAGAACCAATTTTATAAGAAACAGAAAGAGCAATGGATCTAGTGCATATGAACTCCAAGAAAGATTTGATGAGAAAGAAAGACCAAGAAGTTTTAGAGTCGATTTCTCATTATTTAAATGTTAACGTGGTGCCAACCTTCCCCACTGCCTTGTGCCGATGATGAGATTATATATCAGTAAAGTTGATATCGTCTCTGTAAAGATCGTACACAAATTTAAGTTGTTATTGCTTGAATTCTTGGAACAGATTTTTATTCGTACGGGTTTTACGAAAACAATTCCCAGAATTTAAGAGAAGTAAAAAGTGTATCTTGGGTTTACTTTCACCTTTCAGTCTCGTAACTCTTGTCCTTCATCTTCTCCTTTAGTCCTCACATTCCGTGAGCGATGTTTTCTAACAAAGGGGGAAGAATTGTTATCTTTTGGGTCAGAATCTATTCATTCCACATTTATCATTGACTGTTTTTTTTGTTTTTTGTTTTTTTTTACTTGAAGTAGTAGTATTTTTTTTAGCTCCTTATATAAAGTGGCTTCATGCCTTGTCTGGGGCGACCCCCCACCCCACCCCACCAACTTCCTCAAAAAAAAAAAAATTAAAATTAAACTGAAGAGGGCCATCAAAGGCAAAATCAGAAAAAGTGAAGTGTGATATCAGGACAGATACTACACTTTGCTCTTAACTAAAATTATTGAGAATTTTGCACATCATATCCAGGTGTGCAGAGGTGTACATTCAGAGCATGTCATTAAACGGTGATGAAAAAAGATGTTGCACATTCATGACCGAAACTGGGTGAATAAGCCAGACATAGACTGAATTTTATTTATAACATATATGTTTGAATTACAGAAAGGCTTCTGAATTTTATTAACTACTCCATTAGCGGCATTTGTGGGAGAAGGCGGCAGGCACACCCTATAATTAAAAAAAAAAAATTGATGACAAAAACGGAGACATGCTGACTGTGTGACATTTTTTAAGTCAGAGACTGCAGCCAAAGAATCGCATACACGAGTTTAAGAATGTTATCAGTGCGTATTTTGGAGCAGAAATAAAAAGTGAATCCTATTTCATCGTGAAAGAACACCTGCTCACATGGGATAATCGCAAAAAACGATTCTGGATTTTTAGCTGCTTTATAGAAAAATAGTTCATCGCTTGTAGATCATTGTGTAATCTCTTGTTGTTGTTGTTGTTGTTGTTGTTGTTGTTGCTGTTGCTGTTGTTTTCTTTGGGGGGGCGTATTACTAGTACAATGTCCTTGGGTTCTGTGGAAATTCTGTACTCTCTATATGCACGCCAAATCAAACACATACACATCCAAATAACTTTAAAAGCAGCTGTTAACTATTCTGTACTTAATCTCTTTTCCCGGGCAATGCTGGGATATAGGCAGCTAGTTTAATAGATCCTTCCAAGCAAAAAAAGAAAGACTCAGGCTTTCTTTGATGGTCATACATTTAAACAATTTGACATGTGGGTTTAATCTTGGGGTTGATCCTTGGATCATTACTGTTCTTAGTTTTCATAAACGACCTCCCTATAATGACATTGTCAGAGATAGGTAAATGCTGTGGTCCCGTAGAAGTCCAGAAGAAAAGCACAACTCGGTAATTAGGGGAAACAATGTATTAAACAGAAAAGCAAATACAACATATAGAGAGTGTGGGTATACGTCAGTCCGACTGCATGGCTTGTGCATGACTACTGAGAGGCATGATCTCCCGGTCTTTATAGTAAGTGGAAGCGTTCATTGTTATCTGTAAGGTGGGCACCACAACATTATGTTTGCTGATGATACCACGCTCTATTCTTGACATGCGAGTAAAACAAGTGTGCACATATATCCAAGGAAATGGCTGAATCCTGAGAAAATGACCTTCAGTCTGTAGTAAAATGGAACCCCAAATGAACGGTTGCATCTGATACTACTAAGACAAAGCTCCTTTCTTTTAACAACTATAAGAATTTTTTATTTTATTTTCGCTCCAAATAAGGCATATTACCATTCAGTCGTTTTAAGGGGACATACTAAGTAAGAAGTTGTGCAGTGAAATGTTTGTTCACATTACATTTAAATTTCTATATGTTGGTACTGTCAGGGAAGCAAGAAGAAGTAAGGGAATTCCAAAGATTAGCAGTGGGATCCCTCTATCAAGCTAGAAGACTACTCACACCTGAGAGTATCCTGTATCTCTACAAAGTCACCATTTGCCTATACATGGAGTATTGTTACCACATCTGGGCTGGCATATCTACCACTAACCTCTCCCTCTTGAATAGGGTCCAAAAAAGAGTTTTCGATCTAATAGGTCACACTTTGTCAACTAAGCTCCAACCCCTGTCCCATCACCCCAATGTTACATCTCTGTGCCTATTTTACAAATATTTTAATAGAATGTGCTCTGACAAACTCGTTGTACTTGTGTCCCATCGACATACATATCCTCGACAAACCCACTTAGCAACAAAATCTCACCTCTTCACTGTTGAGGTCCCTAAATGCCAGAAAGCTTTCTACTCTAATAGTTTCTTCCCTCGAACAGCTAAACTTTGGATTTCCCTTCCTGCTACCTGCCTCCCCTTACTGTACTGATATGCAGAAGTTTAAATGTAATGTAAACCAACATCTTGTTAATCTTCCCTAGTCATGGTCTCAAATAGTAGCTCCTTACATGCAAGTGGTGATATGCCTTGTTAGAGGTGAATGTGAGTAAAAAAAATTTTCTAAAGTTCAAGGAAAAAAAGCTATTAGAATAGAAAGCCGTCCAGAGTGAAGAGGTGGGATTTTACTGACTTAATCAAGGTTAATTAAGGTTAATTAAGGTTAATCAAGGTTAATTAAGGTTAATTAAGGTTGGTCAGGTGTATTTGCATTGTGGAGGCACCAGAGCAGCAAGCTCATTGGAACAAATTTCATTAAAGTACTTGTAAAATAAACACAGGGATGCAATATTGTGGCGATGAGACAGGGGTTGGAGCTTGTTGGGACAGTGTGAGACCTGTTAGATTAGATATTATTCTTTGTACCCTGCCTAAGACGGAAAGATTAATAGTTACTGCATTAGCCCAGATGTGGCAACGATACTCCATGTATGGGCAGATGATGTCTATGTAGCGATATAGGATACCGGCAAATGAAAGAAGTTTTCTAGCTCCTTTTCTTGCAGCAGCCTTGGCAACATCTTCTATGTATTCATTCCTATTCATATTACATGTGAATATTAGTATGAATGATGGATTATCGAGTAGGATTTTATTACCTACTAGCCTGGGTGCCCAGCGTTGCTCGGGTGTTTGGAGGTATTTTGAGAAGAAAAAAAAAAGTGGTAGTGGGCAGGCAGGCTTGAACCCGGACCACGAAGTAGGAAAAGAACATGAAAAAGAACCTGACGTCTTTGCTGTTGCGTCCATCGCCAAACCGGACGTGATGTAGGTTTAAATTAAGGCTAGTCAATCGAAAAGAGGGGATGACTTTCGAAAATATCAGTGAAAAAAGCTACCCCTCCCTGGAGAAAAGTGCCCAGTTGAAGGTGAAGAAATTAATGTTTTGGGACAATTTTTCGATATTTATCGTCCGAAGGGTGAAGCTTCAAAATGATATCAATCTCGTGAAAATCCGTCGCCTCGGCCAAAAGTTTTAGGCAGACATACATACATACATACATACATACATACATACATGATGATTGCAACGTCTCGTCAGATGAGTGCCACGCCCTCAGACACTTAAAGTCCATGAGCCCAAAAATGACTTCCATCGCCACAGGACCATTTTAATAGACAAATGCCTTAGGGAGTATCTATACACAGATGATGTTACAGAGTTTTAGCTTTGTACGACAGCTAAGTCTCTCTCTCTTGGTTCAAAATGTTGAGCTCCAGCAACAAGCAAGAGCAAGATAGCCAGCAACAAGTTAAACTGCAGACCAGCTTAATGCAGGCACTGGTCTCCCGCTTTATGGTTTTTTAATCAGAGATTTGCTTCTCCTAGAAAGGTTGCCTTCACCACGGCTTATGGGAGCCCTCTCCACCCCAACACACACATACATACACACAAACACACACGGTGCTAGTTGGCCGTTGACCCCGAAAAAGGGTTCATTCGCTCTTTGGAAAGTCTTATTTTTAATCCTTCAGGGAGACTAGCCACCCTCCTCACCAAACAAGTCTGGTGGGGGAACCTGTTTAGTCGCCGGTGAGTCAATCATGAGGTAGGTAGTACTGGGTTACATGGTACCAGTAGCATATGACATGACCTGACATAACATACATACATATATGCATACATATATGCATACATACATTTAAACAGACAAGTGAGATTTATATTATAGAAGATAATCAGTGACTGAAAAGAGTTTTTATCATCTTTAAAAGAAAGAAGCTTTGTCTTAGTAGCATCAAATGATACTATCCAATTATGTGTCCATTCTACTATAGACTGGAGGTCATTTTCTAATGATTTAGCTATTGCCCGGGATTAGATGTCAATCAACAAATGTTCCACCTTCCCATACTTTTATTGTCATTGGAATTGGTGAAATCGCCCATTTGTCAATCAAATGGTATGATTGTCTGTTGTAATCAGGGACCCATCACGACGTATCAAGAGAAAGCTGCACATCCTCAAGGTTCAGCAGTGCACTAAACAGAAATATTCATTTCAAACACGCCCCCGTCTAATCAAAGAATCTACTGTTGATTCTATACACTGGGCTTTTCTGCTTGCACAGTGATAAAACTTCTCGAATGCAACTGTGATGTTAGATTGTATAAAGGTGTTAACTTTGGTAAAAAGCGGACAGTTCCTTCTTTAATCAGATTTTTTCAATTATTAATTTTGGATACTTATCGGAGGGATTCCAATACAAACCATATCTAAGAACACTGTCAGGCATATAAAGTACCTTCATGTGTCTTTTTTTTTTTAATCGGCCAAGCCGTTTTGGAGTCCATAGGGGACTAACATACACACACACACACACACACAGTATGTTTTATATATAACTTGAGATTTGTCCGGTAATACCACACAAATTAATTTTCATGGGAAGACCTTCATGACAAATCTTGTCATGGGGTCAAATCCTTGAGGTCAAATCCTTAGTCCACACTTGTCATGGAGTCAAATCCTTAGGGTCAAATCCTTAGTCTACAGGCATCAACTGTACTCTTTAGGTCAAGGTTTTACCAAATATAACGTTGGGACCCAGTCGGTTATTGAGTCCTTTAGTAGCCGACAACGGACACTAAACGTAACCTTAGTGACATGCCCCATGTTGTGTTAGTTTGATCCGGGTCGCAGGTCACTGAAAATAAGGTTCACTTGACCGGGCAATTTTGGTTATTAGTTGTTTCTGTCGATCAATTCTTCTCATTATGTTGTGCAGTACTTTTAGAAGAGTGTTTCTTGACGTAGTCAGTGTTAAATCACAGTTGCATATAAGATAAATGATATCAACAACATTCCAACAATAAGACAGAGACGCAATAATCAACTATAACAATAGAGGCAGGAAAAGGAAGAGAAAAAATGACAAGTCCCCTTTGGTTGTTATGAATATATATATTTTGTAAACAATTGTCAGCGGGTGAAACAAATCTGTATAAAAGTGCTATTCAACAAAATAAAGATAATGATTAAATAAAAAAATAAAATAAAAAATTAAATAAAAAATAAAATAAAAAATTAAATTAAAAAATTAAATAAAAAATAAAATTAAAAAAATAAAATTAAAAAATTAAATGAAAAATTAAATAAAAAAATTAAATAAAAAATTAAATAAAATAAAATTAAAAAATAAATTAAAAAATTAAATAAAAAATAAAATAAAAAAATAAAATAAAAAAAATAAAAAATTAAATAAAAATAAAATAAAAATAAAATAAAAAATAAAATAAAAAATAATCAATCTATCAAAATTTTTCTATTGATTATATTGTTACGATATTTTCAGGGTCAATATGAAATTTTATGCTCTTTCTAATAAACTGAATATAATATTTTAGACAAACGTTTTTTTTAATTCACGCCCCCTCCCTATTTTGAAACGTCTATTAAAAAGTAAATAATTAATTTATGTGTCAAAGTTTTATATATCACAAATTGAAGATAAAAGATAAATAAATAGTACATTCAAATTTAAAACAAAAAAAAATAGTTTTTTGGAAATTTACCTGTATAGTCCGAAGTTTAAAACCTTTTTTTTTTTTTTTTAAACACGTTGTTTGTATTTTTTAATGGAACCTTGGTCCTTGCTCCTTTAATTGAAAAAAAATAGGGTTTGAATTACATTTTTCGAGTAGTTATAAGCTTGGAAAGACAGGGGTTCGAATTAATTCATGCCCCCATTTTGAAATGTCTATTAAAAAGTAAATAATTAATTTACTCACCAAAGTTTTATATATCACAAATTGAAGATAAAAGATCAATAAATAATATATTCAAATTTGAAACAAAAAAAAAGTGTTATTTAGAAATTTACCTATAAAGTTCGAAGTTTAAAATCTTTTTTTTAAATCACATGTTTGTTTGTTTTTTGTTTTTTTGTTTTTTTTTTAATAACACCTTGGTCCTTGCTCCTTTAATTGAAAAAGAAATTAGGGTTTGAATTTCATTTTTCGAGTAGTTATAAGCTTGGGAAGACAGGGGATCGAATTATTCAATATTTTTCACGAAGTTTCTGACACACCTAGGAATTAATTTACTCTCTCTCTCTCTCTCTCTCTCTCTCTCTCTCTCTCTCTCTCTCTCTCTCTCTCTCTCTCTCTCTCTACTGATTAACGAAATCGTCGTAGCTTTTCACAGTTTAATTTCTTTTCTTTTTTTTTCTTCTTTTCACGGCATACACAATGAATTCATTCTTTTTTTTTTCTACTTAAAAAGGATCTTGATCAGAACTTTATGGTTATTTTCAATCATTGTCTTGTTACCTTTCTTAACTAATTATTTTTTTCAGTCTATCGATCTTCCGGTTTCAAAAGATTTTATAACCAGAGTTTTACAATGTTTCAAGTTAAGAGCTTTTTTATTAGAATGCGCATTTTCGAATTATCAGCTTCCTCGTTTTTTTTTTTGTTTTTTTGTTTTTGTTTTTTTTTAAACAATCGAAGATATAGTTGGCATTTCATCTCGACTGGTTCTACTTCTGCTCACATCTGTCTGCTCACTTCTGCCTGCTCAGCTTTTTGCGATTGCCCACGACTGAACTGGAACCGCACTGGGACTCAGTTCGAACTCTCTGGAATTCAACTGAAACTTTCTGGAACTGATTAAAAACGTGCGTGCAACCCTTTTTATATCGAGAGGGTGGATAGATTTGTAAGATTCACCTCCTCTCGATAACCAATCAACGTCTACCATGCAACTCTCCACTGGAAGGCGATTGGTCAAGTGCTAATTCCATGCTTCTCACATTTAAATTAGGCTTCAGGGACTTTTGGCTCTCACGAACTGTCGATATTTCGAGATTACTAGAGGTTATTCTTTAATTCAGTCGTAATTGTTGTGTTAGCTCAGCCGAACTGACATTTAATTAAACAAGTCGGCTAAACTCTTCAGTTCTAATCAAAACAATAGTTATTCTTAACTTTTAATTGCCCATCCAACATCTCTCAACAATATATGATTTGTTAATATATATATATATATATATATATATATATATATATATATATATATATAATTATAAAACTCAAATGATCTTGTAATGAGTGATGTAACCCACTTTCCTGTTTACGACATCCGGTTGTGCATGCGCGCATAAACATTAACCCATAGCAACGTAAACAAATAAACACAAATCGTTTCTTTTGCAGATTTTGACCTGCGCACTGAAATATTAACGTTATTATTTCGAAATTATTATTTAACATGGGAAGAGTGGGGGTGTTTTGCAACTATTCTTTATTACAACTATACTGTCGCTATTTTCTTACAACTAAACAACTTTAACCCGTTGACAAACATAAGAACAATTGTAGTAAAGCCAAGACTACTACTACTGCTACTACTACTCTCTACCCATCCCTTTTTCTTCCTTCCTTCCTTCCTTCCTTCCTTCTTTTTTTATATTTTGTTTACATTTCTAGATACAAAATAGTTGTGTGAGAACGGTGAATTTGTTGACACATTTACTAATCTGTTTCAATATTAGTTTTATTTTATTTTATTTATTTAGGTTTTATTTTTTTGCTTCAGGTTTTATTAATTATTTTTTTTAGATTTTAAGTTTCTATAACTTGGTAGAAGGATTCCAATATGGGTTTTTCATTCTTATATTTCTCATCAGTAGGTTCATGTGCGTTTTTGCTGCGTCGGCGTTCGATTTGTAGGAAAATCATGTTTAATTTTCGATTTTTAAGCAATTATTTGGAAAAATAGATAACTTTACATAAATAGGGAGGATTATTTTTTCATGTTTGAGTGATCCGTCCGTGATTTTTAATTTTAATATACTTTCGTAGAAATGTTTCTGTTATGTCAAAAAAAAACTATTTTGTTTACATCACAAGTGTCACGTTCATACATGAATTCCATAGCTAATATAACATACTGACCCAGTGGGTCGCAGGTAGTCTAGTATATATATATTTCTTCTTAATTTAGCCTTACCTCGACAGTCGAGTTTTAAATTTCTTCCATTCCTCTTTTTTTACCCACATTTAATCTTTCTTTCAATAACATTATTGGAATTCTTTCCCTTTTCCTTATTTCTATTTGTGAATTATTCCACGGATTTCTGCCTTTTGGATTACTTTGGATCATCTTCCAATTACGATATTCCCTTGGATTTTACTTGTGCGAATGGAAATTTAACTAACTTTCTTGGATTCTTCCTTTTTGGATTTTATCGTCATTGGATATTTTACCCTTCACCAGACTATCCAGTCACATGAAATAACCTTTTTCTTCACCCTATTCCCTCTGTTTCACTATTTGTTACCAAGTAAGATCTATGACTTACTTGTAGTTCCATTAAATACTTTTGCAAGCAGAATCCGATCCCACATTTTGCTAATTTCTACCCTCTGATGAGAAGGAAAGTATTTCTTCGAAACTCCGCGGATTAAGGACTATCCACTTATTTAGTGTTTCCTTTTTAAAATTAAATACGTTTTTAACTCTTTTTCAAAGTGTTTTTTAACATGTTTTTTAACTACTTGTTCTTATATATATATATATATATATATATATATAAGTAGAGTAATAGATGGCTCCTGTTTAGGGACAACATCATCAGTATCAGCACTATAATTAGTTTAATATTTCCAATTAAATACTATATTTAGTAGGGTATTAAATCCATACACTTGGCCTAGGGGTTGAATTTCACTGTGCTAGCCACGTTGATGAGACACTTAATGGTGGTCCAGTGGCCTCCAGCGCCCTGCCCAGATGATCATTTCACATGTGCTTGCCTTTTTTTCTTTTTTTTTACATGGAGTTCACCACTTATCAAGGCCAATGGCCACTCAGGGATAAGGGTTATTGTGTGTACAGTAATCAAAGGGATGGTGTAGTAATGGTATTGGAGAATATATATATATATATATATATATATATATAATATATATATATATATATATATATATATATATATATATATATATATACGTAGAACATGTGATTCCATTGCAGAATTTTTTAGAAGAGGATTGATAATATTATTTGGATTATTTGGACTACTATTCTCATCTCACTATGGCATAATCATGTCCATACACCAGTTCCTATTAGATCACCAGTTAAGCACCGTTGAGCCTGGTCAGTACTAAAATGGGTGACCATTTGGAAATTCCAGGTGCTGTATGTGCTCTCTGCTTATCTCGGCATTGTTTCCAGTTGTCTAGCACTTCTCCTTGCCACTGGACTCAAGCAGTGTCAATTCAGGAGAGGCGTGGTTGTGATTGTGCAACCTTTGCCTCACAATTATTCAGGTAGCTACCCTTACAGGAGGTAGCCATTGTCTCTTGAGACTGAATGGAGGCATCGATCATCGATCATCGATTCTCATCTTCGTTAACAATATTTCAGGTGCATCTTTTTAAACTCAGAAATCTTTATATCGAACTCAGGAATCCCTAAAGAATTTCAAACAACTCTTTATTTAATCTATAGGGGTAGATTGTTCTCATTCTTTTTTTTTATTGAATTTTCACCTCAAACAAGGCACAGTGCCACTTTGATGAAGGAGCTACTATCTGGGACATAATTTGTAGGGGTACTATGTGGGGAGCTGAGCAACAAGATGACTGTTTACATTACACTTGAACTTCTGCATGTCAGTGCAGTTGGGGAAACAGGAACCCAGAAGGGAATTCCAAAGTCTAGCAGTCCTAGAGAAGAAACTATTAGAGTAGAAGTCTTTCTTATATTTAGGGATTTCTATTGTGTAGGGGTGGGATTTTGCTGCTTGTCGGGTTTGTCGGGAGAATTTACATTGAGGTGGTACTAAGGCTTGTAGTTCATTTACCATTAAAGTACTTGTAAAACAGGCAGAGGGATAAACATTTTGTTGATGGGACAGCAGTTGAAACCTAGCTGATAGTGCGGGACCTATTAGATTAGCTACTCTCTTTTGAACCCTGTTCAAGAGGGAGAGACTAGTAGCAGATGCACCAGCCCAAATGTTGTGGCAACAATACTCCATGCATGGGCAAATGCTGGCTTTGTAAAGATACAGGATATTCTCAAGCGTAAGTAGCTTTCTAGCATGGTAGAGAGAGCCTACCTTCTTTGCAGCAGCCTTGGCAATGTACTCAGTGTATCTGTTCCAATTCTTGTTCCCTGTGAATATTAAGCCAAGGAGTTTGAACAAAGTACTTTCAGGTAATGTATCATTAGTCATCGCTATTAGTAGTTGAGAAGTTTTCTTGTAGTTATTAAAGGAAAGGAGCTTAGTCTTGGCAGTATTGAATGTGACCATCCATTTTTGTTCCCATTCCACCACAGCCTGGAGGTCTTCCTCTAGGATTTCTGCCATTGCCTTGGATACATGTTCATTCATTTTCCCCCTCATGTCTGTTATAGAGTATAGTGTCATCAGCAAATATACCCATCTCAGAGACAATTTTATCAGGGAGGTCATTTATGAATATCAGGAATAATAAAAATCCAAGGATCAACCCCACATTTATATCATATTGTTTTGAAATACTACTATCAATGACAACATGGATTCTTCTCTTACTTAAGAAAGATTTATGTTGAGTATTCATTCAGTAATACCATAGGATTTGATTTTCATGAGAAGATACCATACTCTGTCAAAGGTCTCAGATATATCTAGAGCTACTGCTCTACCTTCTCCTGCTTTATTTAGCACTTTGTATATACGTTCATAGATTACAGTTAGAATATCTGCAGTACAACAGGTTTGTCTAAACCCATACTGTTGGTCGGACAGAAGTTTAGCAGCTGTGAGGTGGTGGACTAGAGCTTGATTAATTATGGACTCAAATATTTGAGCTAAGAGAAGGAGGATGTTACTAGGGAAATAATTTATTGGGTTAATTCTTTTGTCAGAATTCTTGTAAACTGGTAAAGCGATTTTCCAGCAGTCAGGAAAATCTAGGAGGAAATGGTTTGCTGGGTCCAAAGTTGTTGATTGCCCATTATTGACTATACTATTATAGATTTTCCAGAAGTCATGAGTTCCTAATTTCTGCGCTTCAATGCATTTTCTGGTGGTTTCAGTATATTCTCTCTTGGCTGTGGCTATTTCCTTTTTACAATTACTTCTAGCTTCTACAAACTTTTGTCTATTTATACTGGATTTATGTTAGATAAATCTGTGGTATGCATGTTGCCATTGAGCAATGGCAGCTGCACAAGTAGAAATAAACCATTGGGGAGAGTGTGGTTTGCTATAGAACTTTCATGTGGGAACATGTGATTCAATTGCCGCTTTGAACCATTCATTGATCTCATTTGCACACTGTTCAGCAGGGAGAGAAAAGATATTTCCCCATAGGGCATCTCTGATGTGATCCCTGACGGCCTCCCAATCAGCCTTATTGTAGTATCAGCCATAGCTATTAGTTTTTTGTTTAATTTTTTGGAGGGGGGGTATTTTGTTTTCTGTTATTTTTACTTATCTTCACTCGTAATAAAGACTGAACCTTAAACCTCCTGAACACTGTTATTTAGAAGTCATTGTTAATCAATGCTGTTAACCATTACGTCACAGTTGTGTTTAGCAATAAGCATGCGATGCTAGTACAGAAATTTTTAGATGAGGATTGATAATTTGGATTATTTGGATTATACAGACTACTGTTTTCATCTTCGAACTGGCTTGAACTCCATCAAATGCAGAACATGCAATAAGCAATGTCAGAAAAGGTATACCAACTCATCAATGCTATTTGTAGCAGATGCACCAAATTGCATTTGCAACATCTGCCCAATTGTATTAAAAGAGAAATCGTTGCAGATGTCAAAAGAGTCAATAAATTCTCTTACCTAGGTAACTCAATTGATTCCAGTGAGCGGACTGACACAACTATAAGGTGATGTATATCTGTTGCGTGGAGAATCTTCAAACAGCTGTCAACAATTTTGCAAAACACAGAGAGCACATCACTTGTGAGAATGTCAGCATGCAGCATAGGACATGCGTGTCCGACTGGTGAAAACGTTAAATGCGGTCAATGATGAAATGTCAAAATGACACGATCCTGGCTGCAGTGTATCAGATGGAGAAAATCGTTGAGCTCACCCTATAGGCCTCAAGGAAAAAGTATTTCACACAATGTCTTAATTGATGTAGCCATTACGTTTCTGAATTTTTTTGACATGGCCATATCATATTATTTGGGTTCTTCAGGCTACTATTCTCATCTTGAGTGTCATTTTCAGATTCCCGAGTTTGACAAAACTTCTTGAGTTTGACAAGATACGTCTGAAGAAGGTTGGAGGCTACATTGATTGAAACGTTATGAAAATCACGCTTAAGATGAGAACGGTAGTCTGATGAATCCAAATAATATGATATGGTCATGTCACCCACTGTCAGTCATCCGAAATGCTCCAAATTGATATCAATGGCCCAAAGCTTTGTGATAAACTATTTAAGACATGGAGATAGGAAAGTTCTAAATTTTATTTTGATAGCTCAAGTGATCGGATTAGTTGATGATGGTCTGATTCTGGTAGGCAACATTTATATTCCTCTGAATAGGATGGACAAATCTTCTACAATTCTTCTGCAAATCTGCTAAAAAATCTTTTACAAATCTGTTACAAATTAGTTAAAAAAATCTTTTAAAAATATATGACAAATCTGCCAAAAATATGTTACAAATCTATTACGTACTTTCTACAAATCTTTTACAAATCTGTCAGAAATCCTATTTTCATACGTTTCCATTTAAAAAAAATTGTTCATGAATATTTTTACGTTTTCCATGAGAGCTTTATGGCCGGATTAAAGAGATTGGCAAGCCGGATCTGGCCCACAGGCTATAGTTTGGAGACCTGTGCTTAAAAAGGATCATTGCATTATAACAAAGCAAAGAAGATGTCAATTAAGTATAAGATAAAGTAAATAAGTATTACCTTTTTTATGCACTAACGATTCACCACTTATCAAGGCCCAAAGGTCACTTAAGGATAAAGGTTAATAAGTGTGTCAAGTGAACCGTGAAACATCATGACAATGATTGAAAAGGAATTAAAAAGTATTTTTATAAATATTGCTCCAGACACGGTATGAAGCCACTCCATGTAAGGAGCTAAAAAAGTAACACTTTAAGGTCAAAACGAGTCAACGATAAGTGTTAGATGGATGGACTACAGCAATTCTTCCCCTTTGTTAGAAACATCACTCATGGAATGTGAGGACTAAAGAACAAAATAAGGGAAGCAAGATTAAAGAACACACCTCAACAAGAATTTGCTAACATTGGACTTGAAAACGACCGTGTTGTAGTCAGTTTTGAAGCAGCCTCATGGTATTGTTCTCGGAAAAAAACTATTTTTTGTGGAATTTATGTTTAGTTTTAAAGGCACAGAGAAAGAAAGGAATGTAAATATATATATATATATATATATATATATATATATATATATATATATATATATATATACATACTAGCATGGGTGCCCGGCGTTGCTCGGGTGTGAGGTGTATGCTGAGCAAAAAAAAAAACGTCAATTTTTTTAAATTTTATCCCTATTATGACCCCTTAAAATTTATTGTTTTGGGCTCAAATCAAATTATTAAGTTAGATCCATGTCCAATGAACCTATATCTAAAATTTCAAGTGTTTAGACACAAAATTGTCGGAGGAGTTTGGTAGAGTTCTCAAAGGTCAAATTGTTGAACTTTGACCCATTAATCGCCAAATTTCTGGCCAAAAACCGATCAGATCGATTTTCTCAAAACTCAGTACCCTGTATATCAAATTTCGAGTCTGTAGACTAAAAATTGTCAGAGTTATTACATAGGGAAATGTACACAGACAGACACACAGATACACAGACAGACAGATACACAGACACGTTCACTTTTATATATATATATATATATATATATATATATATATATATATATATATATATATATATGTGTGTGTGTATATAGGTATGTATATATATGGCACAATCATGTTGGCACACCGGTTCTCGCCAGCTCACGAAAGTTAAGCAACAATGAGTCTGGTCAATACCAGATGGCTGAATATTTGGGAAGTCTAGGCACTGTATGTACCGCGCCGAGTCATAGAAATTTCCAGGTTGGTATCTGGTGGCGCATTAATTCACTTGGAGAGATGCACCCCCAGTCTTCGTTAAGACATATATCTAGGAGAAGGAAACTTTAATGTAAAAACCTGCGGTCTACTGAAAACTCTGTCCCATGACAGTCGTCTGCAGCGACAAAGGTTAGCAGTAATACCAAAAAGTGTGGATGGTTCTACACAAAGCCTTCACCCCTATAAACAAATCATCTGTGTGGATTCCCGAACAACTTAGTTGTTGTGGTGGAAGTTCATACATCGAAATCATGTATATATATGTGTGTGTGTGTGTGTGTGTGTGTGTGTGGGTGTGTGTGTGTGTATTCAAGCACGTCCGACTGAACATGACAGAGTTATTCTTTTTTCGCGATTTTTCTGGATAGCTTTTCCATTTGCCAAGTGGTCTTTTATATTTCAGCTGGCATGTTGTATAAAATGGCACCCAAAAGTGGTTGTTCAACCATATTCTTCTCAAACGCTTTCTATCTGTGCATCTGATTATCACCAGGAGCGATTGTGATTGTTGTTATTGTTTTTGTTTTCTTTTCCTTTGAGGCTTGGTGTATTTATAGGTTTTCTTTTTTGTTTTTTTTAAATACATTTTTTTGTATATATATGTATATATATATATATGTATATACATGTATATATATGCATATATGTATGAATATATATGTGGATATATATGCATATGTATACATGTATATACATGTATACATATATGTATGTGTATGTATATATATGTATATATATGTGTATGTATATATATGTATATATATGTATATATATGTATATGTATGTGTATATATATATATGTATACATGCATATAGATATATGTATGTGTATGTATATATATGTATATGTATATATATGTATATGTATATATTCCGTAACCACAACCAAGGTAAATATTTTTCGCATGTTTTTCCCGTTAGGGATCCCCCCCATCTTTTTTCTTTCTATTCAAAAAATGCTACATTGCCAAAAGTGTGTTTATTCATAAAGTCTGAAGAAATGCTGGTTTTTGAAAATTTTCAAACGATATAATGCTTGAAATTGTCGAACTGGACATTGAAACAATTGTAACATAAAATGAAATACACTTTTCGTTGCCATCAACATCTTGTCTTGAAGTCTTGATTTTGCACACACAGTATATTAATGCTCAATTATGAAATGTGATAATTTTGTAGCTTAATCCTTAAGTCAACCTTTTTTGGCTTAAAACCTATTGGTATATGAAAAGTTTATAGTGGTTGTAAATAGACGAGTTCTTGCCGGTAACGTTTTACAACAGACAGGTTGGCCAACGGATAGGCTGACCAATGAACAGAAGCTCTTACAGAAAAATGTGGATTCATATAAGCGGGTATTTTTAAAGATTTAATGTAAATCTCTTCACAAAGATGAGCAAATCATGACGGACAGATGTGAGAAAAAGAGAGGAAAACCAATATGTCTGATTGCAGCTCAAAAACCATTTCATATGTGCAGGCAAATTGCTGCCCTAAACTAAAGGAAGGGCGATAGAGAGAGAGAGAGAGAGAGAGAGAGAGAGAGAGAGAGAGAGAGAGAGAGAGAGAGAGAGAGGGGGGAGAAGGATATCATTTGCTTTAAAATTATATAATTATTTTAGGTACATGCCAGAACAATAGGTGTAACAATTTCAAGTCATCTAATACATAAAGTAAAATCAGTTTCTTTATTGTTTCTTTGTCATCGATTGCTTTCTTCCTACAAAATTCGTCTAGCGGCTCATGTTGCGTATGCAAGTGTATATACGTGTCAATTCATATGTATGTAATATTCTTTTTTCTTTGTTCTATAATATTCAATTGCGCGTGCTCGTGTGTGTGTGTGGTGTTCATACAGATATCATTGTTATATTATAAACCCTTTTTAAGAATTCAAAACACAACAACTACTGCTGGTGTAAGCAACAGTCCGTTTTTTATTTCTCCTGTTGTTCTTGCTTATGGTAGATAGAGAGAGAGAGAGTGGGGGAGCGACAGAGAGAATTATCGTGGCGTCCACTCGGTTGAGAATAAAATCTCCAACTGCAATCTTTTTCCTTCTGTCACTTTTTCCTGTCAATCTTTTCAAAACATCCACGTAATCAGATTCCTTTCTGTTACATTTTTCATAACAATAACAAGGTTTGTTTATATTTGTGAGAAATATTGAAACAATTCCCGTTTAGCTTGTCAATTTCTGACATTTCATTCGCAGACACGTGCCACATTTTAATTCATGAACTCATGAACATACATATATGTATATACACCTGTACACATATATATACTAGCATGTCAACCCGTCTTAGACCGGGTCATTCATGTAACATCATTTGTTGAGAAACTACTAACGGATCTGTGGCACAATGGTGGTTCAGGAAATTTAGCAATGGTGTACGAGAGCCTCGAAGAAGACAATCACGGCCGGCCGACTGCAGCTGATAACAAATATCTGAAAGCCTTAATTGAAGCTGATCCTCGCAAAACCACACGAGAAGTTGTTATTGAACTCGGGGTCGACCACTCAACAGTCGTTCGCCATTTAAAGCAGATGGGGAAGTCAATGAAGTTGGATAAATAGGTTCCATATGAATTGAACGATAATTAAAACATCGTCGTTTTGAGATATAGTTCATTTAATGGGACATATAATGCAATGAGTGACAGTTCTTTTAACAAGACGAATAAAATCTTTTCTGTGGGGCACATCAGATTAAAAAGAAACATACCTTCTTCTACTGGTTCGTCTTGATTGAAGGATCTGTAAGCTACAACTCCATTATAGGAGTAAAATTTCCCTGAAATCGTCCATTCATTTATTCGCACTTTTCTCAATAACCACTTGTTGAATTGTTCGAAATTTTGTACAAATATTAGTCATGGTGAAAGTAAATTTTTACCAGAACGGATTTTCCGGGATAACTCTAGTTGCCTCTTAGGGACCATTATAGGAGTAAAATTGCCCAAGAATCGTTTGTCCTTTCCTTTATTCGCATTTTTCTCAATAACCATGCCTTGGATTATTTTGAAATTTTGCACAAACATTAGTCATGGTGAAAGTAAATTTTTTTACTAGTGGAGAGGAACCATGAATGCTTGACTTGTATCCTAATTTCTGTATTTTTGAAGATTATAAAAAAAAAAAGAAGTTATAATGAAAAATATTTTCACGGCAGTTACAAAAACTCGAAAATTCATTTGAAAGTTAAATAAATTAAGTGTAAAAAAAAAAAAAACCCTTTGAAAAATAAATATTAGCTTTCTGGAACTATTTCAAAGATAATTAGTAAATTTTTAAGATACTGAATTGAAAAAGAAACCTTTTTACTAAAAAAAAAAATTTAAAAAGTTGTTTAATTATTCCCAAAGAAGAAAGAGTTTAGTAACAAAACTCGGCCTTTGTTCAATCAAAACAAACGATAAAGTAACGCGCAGGATTTCTATGGAAACACAAAATGTCAAAAAGTTCATTTTATTTTTAAATTTAAAGAGAAATTTAAACATAATTAATTTCTGTATTTCTTATGATTATAAAAAATATTAATTTAAGTACTCCTGTTTTGTTGTAATAAAAAGGAAGTGCTTATTTAATTAGAATATTTTTCAATTTATACAATTAAAATTTTATTTTTTATCTATAAAGATTGATATTTAACTTTTAACTTTTAAATTCAGAAGATTTTTAACAATAGCCTATAGTATTATTGGTCAAAAATTTCTAAATTCAGTAATATTCTAAAAAATTGATGAAATCTGTTTATTAATGATTTTCCTAAGAATTTGAAATAAAACCCCAACCTCCCCATGTTAAGAACGGCTTTCGAGGTTGGGTGGGCGGGTTTTTATTCCGAAAGCCGTTCTTAATATGGGGAGGTTGGGGTGTTTATAATACGCTGGGGCACATCGTAAAAATTTACCATTTTCTGGAACTATTTCAAAGATAATTAGTAATTTTTTAAGATGCTGAATTAAAAATGGCCTTATTTTTACTAAAAAAAAAAAAAGTTTCTAAATTATTCCCAAAGAAGAAAGAGTTTATTAACAAAATTCGGCCTTTGCGCAATCAAAGCAAACGATAAAGTAACACGCATGATTTCTATGGAAGCACAAAATGTCAAAAACTTAATTTTATTTTTAAATTTAAAGAGAAAGAAATTTAAACATTATTATACTTTAATTTCTGTAATTTTTATAATCATAAAAATATTAAATACAATTAAAATTTTATTTTTTTTTCTATAAAGTTTTATATTTAACTTTAACTTTTAAATTCAGGAAACTTTTAACAATATCCTATAATATTATTGGTTAAAAATTCCTAAATTCAGTAATATTTTGCAAATATTGATGAAGTCTGTTAGTCATTTTTTCCCCTTAGAAGTCGAAACAGAACTTTTGTAAAATGCCTAAAGCGCTAAAACAATCATTGATTAATAACTAACGATGCGCCTGGTGTTGCTCAGGCATAAAATACGCTTAAATATGATATTTTAATTTATGCAGATTTTGTATTTATTATCATAGAGCCAATCCTGAATTAATTATTATATTGTACCCAATATATAGCAGTGATTTCCAAAGTAAATAAAAGTCTTTAGCTCTTGTTCTTTCTTATCCATTCTGTATCACAACCATCCAATCGGATTAAACCCCCAACATAACATGGTGTCAAGAGTGGGATTACAAGGACATATTTTTTTACCAAAACGAATCAAATTGAAGATAATGAATAAGCAATGACATTTGTTTTTCCACACAACAACCATGTGCCTAGTCGTTAAAGGTAAGGTAAGATAATTATCTTATACCAAATCGATATCATTTAGCATGGCAACGTCATCCCAAGTTCTACCACCAACAATAGATTGGTACAGCACAAATCTCACCAAATCGATGAACAGATTTATTTGGCAAGTCAGGCTTTGATTTATTTTATTTTGAAGGTCCGATGCACAATATTCACGATGATATCAAGGTTAGATATCTTTTATTATGAGTTGGTGTCGAAGAACAAGAAATAAGTGACACATTCGTCTTTCGGTATTAAGAAGAAAGGACAGTCAAAAGCTACATTAAATATTTAAGACAGTATGCGAACCCAAGGTTAAATTTTCATGTAACAAGATACAAGCTGCTGCATTTTTGAAACGGCTTTGTCAAATAGCCAAACAGTGTGAATACGACCAAATAGTGGAGGATACCTTGTAGTCGATCTCTTCATATTCAGAATTTATCTAAAGTCAACGCACAAATCCTTAATCAAAGAGGGTAATGATCTGACTATAGCAAGAGTGCTACACGTAGTAGAGACAATGGAGATGACGTACAAGCAAGTTGAAGTGATACGCAACCCAATGGAAGAGAGCAGTACACATGTGATTCAAGTGAGGAATAGTAAAAAGCCGACACAGTTTGGATATTGTGGCAAAGGACATCCTCGAGGAGAGTGCCCAGCAAAAGGAAAATTGATATGCAACAAAAAAGGACACTTTGCCAATGTTTGATGCTCCAAGATGGGAGATAAAAGCAAGTACCGGAAAGAACGACACAGCCACAGTGGACAAAAAAGGTAAAAGTAACTATTGAACACTACCAAGGCATATGCTGTTCGATACAGGTGCTATAAGCAACCTTTTACCCAAGGAAATATACAAAAAAACTACATGGAGCAACAGCTATATGGTTAATTGCCTTCAGTGAAACAACGATTGACCAAGAAGGAACATGTCGGCTGGGGGTAAGATTCTGCAACAAATTTGTCCGTGCAACATGCCATACTGTGAATTCAAAAGGACACATATTGATAGGACAACAGACATCACGAGAGTTAGGGCTAGTGACCCTAAACTTAGCTGTGAAGTCAGTCGATACAGACAGTTCAAAAAATCATTAGGTGCAAACAAACGATAACCAAGCATTACAAAAAAAAATACAAAGCCTGTTCCAATGTCAAGATCGAATTGGAAAAGGAATTTGAATGAAAGAAAAAAATCATTCCGGAATTTCATGACGTATTTGATGCTATTGGTTGTCTACCTGGTGAATATACTATTCATGTGAACCCCGAAGTACCACCAGTTGTACACCCACCATGACGAATCCTGATAGCTCTCAAAGAGAAGTTAAAGATAGAATTAGACTCCTTAGTGGCACAACTCATACTATCTCCAGTGACTGAATCAACAATATGGGGGAACTCATTTGTGTATGTGACCAAAAACAATGGTTCAGTCAGACTATGCCTAGACCTTCGGGACTTAAATAAAGCAGTGTGCAGACCACATTATGCAACTCCAACGTTTGAGAACGTCACTGCTGACCAAAATGGTGCAAGATGGTCTACAACCGTCAGCATTATATCTGGGTACTGGAATCTAAAACTGGACAAGAATTGCAGAAGATTTACGACATTTATAACATCATATGGTAGATACACGTTCAACAGGTTTCCCATGGGAGTAAAATGTGCTCAGGACGAATTTCAGAGGACCGTGCAGAAGAATTTTGGTGACCTTAAAAACGTTCTTTCTATATGTGATGACATAATCATATATGAATTCGAAAAAGATGGTAGTGATCATGACGAAGCACTTAAGCAACTAATGCTCAGGGCAAGAGAAAAAAATTGCAAATTCAACTCAGAAAAATTTGTGCTAAATACCTTTTTTTGGTCACATCATTTCAAAACAAGGTATCAAACCTGATTCTAAGAAAGTAGTGGCAATTATGCAACTGCAACCACCCGAGAATGTAAAACAACTGACCAGTTTCCTAGGATTGGTTAATTACCTGAACAAATTTTCACCACAATTCACAACCTTGACCAAAACCCCTTCGCAACTTGACCTCAAAAAGAAATAAATTCCCATGGTTATCCCAGCAACAAAAAGTATTTGACGAAATCAAAGAAGAAATCAGAAGAAATACTCCGATTTTCGACCCAGAAGAACCCATTGTGTTACAGGTGGATGCATCGACTGCAGATATAGGTGCAGCTCTGCTAAAAAAGGGGATGCCAGTTGCATTCACAAGCAAGGCATTGTCATGCCCAGAAACTCGATACTCAAATATCAAGAGGGAAATGTTAGCCATCGTTTTTGGCTTGGAGAGATTTCACCATTATGTGTGGGGTCACAAAATAACGATCCACGCAGATCATAAGCCATTGGAAGTGATTGCGCAAAAAAACTTATTACGCGCACCCTCAAGACTTGCAAGGATGCTACTGAAAGTGGAAAGATACGATTTCATTGTGAATCATACTCCAGGAAAAACAATACCAATTGTAGACTGCCTATCGCGAGTATCACCTAGGCCTAACAAGCACATTCAAGGAATTGACCTTAATGTCCGCAGTATGGTGAACTACTTTAATTTTTCACCAACCAGAATAGAGAATATCAGGGTTGAGACATTGCAAGACCCATTACTAAAAGAACTTGCAAATATGGTAATGTCCAGCTGGCCTACAAATCGAACTAACTACCCAAGCTGTCTCTTACCGTCTTGGAAGTCCAAAAATGAGATTGGGGTTCACGATGATATTTTGCTAAAGAGCAATAAAATCATAATACCAGCCTCCCTACAAAGAGCTATATTGGAAGAACTTCAAGGAGTTGAGAAAACCAGACTAAGAGCCCGGTCAATTATATACTGGGTAGGGATGAATAAAGACATTGAAGATAGAGTATTTAATTGTCACACCTGCCAAAAATATCAGGTAAGTATCCCTGCTGAATCGGTGCATCAGCATGAGACCCCTAGCTACCTCTGACAATATGTCAGCACGGATTGGTTTTTTATGGCTGAAAAGGAATATCTATTTGTAGCGGACTAATACAGTCAAAGTCCATTCATACCACGCTTCCACTCCACTTCAACAGCAGCTGACATCAAAAATATAAGGGCAATATTTGAGGAACGAGATGTACCAGAAATCTTATATTCAGACAATGGCACATACTTTCTGCACAAGACATCGTCTCCACACTAACCAAAATTTAACAGATTTGCGAAGAGGATGGTCGGAATATGCAAGAAAACACTGCTAAAGGCACGAGAAACTGGACAAGACTGTTATCTAGCAATGATGGCAGACCCATGTCTGCAAACATCAAATCTCCAACAGAATTGCTCAATGGCCGACAAATACAGATACCACTAGTATCCAAGCAGCAATTTGGTGATGAGCAGACAAGAACAGCACTACAGCAATACAAGGAGAGATCAAAGAACTGTTATGACAAGTAGTAAAACAGACAACACCGACCTCTACATGCGGGTAGTAGCGTAGCAACAGGGAGGAGGGGCGTTCCGTCCCAGGCGGCACTTGCCAGGGGGCGGCATTTTAAGAGGGTAAAAAAATAAATGAAAGCTAACAAAAAATCTGAAATTTCATGCCAAAAAGGTTTTAAAACATAGGGACTTTTAGAGATATCGGAATCAGAAAAATGTGTCCCTATTTTATGAGCGGCACATGTCAGGGGCGGCATTTTGAAAGGTTAAAAATAGAAAAAAAATAAATAAAAGCTAACAAAAAATCAAAATTTTTACTGAAAATGTTGTAAAAAATCTTAACATTTGGAGGTATCGGGTTCAGAAAATGTGTCCCTATTTTACAAGCGACCCATCTTAGGGGCGGTATTTTGAGAGGGTAAAAATAGAAAATAGAAAAAAATGAATAAAGATAAATAAAAGCTGACAAAAATTTGAAATTTAATACCGAAAAGGTTGTAAAAAATCGAAACTTTTGGAGGGTATCGGAATCAGAAGAATGTCAGAGGACGGCATTTTGAGAGGATAAAAATAGAAAATAGAAAAAATAACAAAGAATAAATAAAAGCTAACAAAATATCTTCAATTTTATACCGAAAATGTGTAAAAAAAGATTGGAACTTTTGGAGGGTTTGGAATCGAAAAAATGTGTTCTTGTTTTACGAGCGGCACATATCAGGGGCGCCATTTTGAGAGGGTAAAAATAGAAAATAGAAAAAAATGAATAAAAGCTAACAAAAATCTAAAATTTTATACCCGAAATATTGTAAAATATCGGAACTTTGGGAGGTATCGGAAGTGGAAAAATGTGTCCATAATTTACAATTCCAAAACCGATTGTTTAAAATTTTTAATTTAATTTTTTATTATTGGTACTAATGATTAATATGTATTGTTTTTAAATTATCACTAACTCTAAAATGATAATAACATCAAAATACGATGTAAATTTATTTTATTTGTAAAACAAAGTTTCAAAAAAGGTTGCATGAATTCTTTAAGTAACCTTTTGATTTACATGTTTCAAAAAATGTTGAAAAATGAAACAAAACATTTTGTCAAGAAAAACACTTTCAACGTCACTGATAATTAAATGATACAACGGAAAACTAGCAACAGAAAATTACGTAATTTTTGAATTGTAGAAACATTAAGCAAGTACGGAATAAAAATCGACTGTAAACAAATTTTATGATCGTCATATCAGGGGATATAATTTTAAATGGGAACTAAGCGCTACACCTCAAATACTATTTAAGTGGCCTTCTATTTGATAGTTTAAATACTGCCGAATTTCTGTCAAATTTCAAACAATCACGGCGTAATTGATTTTTTTGAAACTATTAACAAAATTTTATAATCACTGACGTATTTATGATTAAACCGATGATGAATTAATTCTGGTAATAGGATTTTAATTATTTTTTTTGTTGCTTTAAATACAGAGAGATTCGAACAAGTAGTAAAAAAAATCAAATATACAGCAAATAAATGTTACATGCCCCCCCCCTCTCTTCGTCTTCGTGAGGTAGGTGTGAGAAGCTTCGTTTTCAGATTGTTTTCACACACATGTTTGAAAACTTAACCGCTCAAAAATAGAAAATAAAATGCTCAACAGAATGGAAAAGTGGTCAAAAACATATATAACATTTAAAATAGAAAATAAAATGAAAGACTCTTTCCCCATAATTTTCTTGTTTTACTGGGGGGTAGTGACGGTCTCTCTCTCTCTCTCTCTCTCTCTCTCTCTATATATATATATATATATATATATATATATATATATATATATATATATATATTTAGGGTTAGGTATCTCAGAAAAATGATTTTAAGGGGGGACATCTCACCTTTTGTAGTACTAGTTCAGAACAACACAATTTAATTTTTTCAGAATATTTCCGTGAATTTTGAAAGAAAGTACCGTAATGAGGAGAATGAAGGAGAGTGATGCGAAAAACAAAAGCAGAATAAGCAAAAAAGAATAAAGGCACGCTGTTGAAATTCATGGAATGGCCGGAATGGCCGAAACAAGGGTTGAAAATCATGCTGAAACCGAAGATGAAGTTGATATTACTAACGTTGATACTGTTAGTTAGGAAGTCGACATTAACATTGACAGCGTTGATACATCAAAACTGTCAATGATGATGATGCGACTGAAGTTGGAGAATTGGAAAGGCAATCATGACGCGAAAACATAGACTGCAACCGATTTTACAGATGCTGGTTTATGGTCAGTTGAGATTAATCGTGAAATTCGCGCTATGCTTGTTCGGCAGAGATCTGCCGCTGTGCAGCACCTTGATCATGAATTCAAGAAAGTAGTCTGACCAGGAACAAAAACCAAAGGTGTTGTTTGAAACTAAGTAAAAAATGGTTCTATCGAGAATTGTGCAACGGTGAGAAAATTTTGAGAACATGGATGGTGTAGTCTCCTTCGAGAGAAGCCTTATTTTGCTTCTGCTGCAGACTGCTTTCAACTGGACTGTCCAATTTTTCTGCTGATGTGGGTTTTACGAATTAATGAAAATTAAACCCAAAAGTATATGAACATGAAGCTAGCACATATGCTCAAGTGTTTCTCAACTGGAAGGATCTAGATATCCGACTTGCTGAAGGAAAGGTAGAGCAACATCTTATTGAGAAGGATACTGAGACGTGACAGGGAATTCTAGCTAGATTGCTGGACATCATCAGGTTTCTCGCCAAGCAGAATCTGGCACTACAGGGTTACCAGAAAGACATTTATAATGATGAAAGAGATCAAAAAAACAAAAGGAATTTTTTAGAATTGGTAAATTTATTGGCCAAGTATGACCCTGTGCTCCGTGAACATTTGGTGAAAGTTAATCTGGGAAAGAAAATCGCTACTTCTTATCTGTCACCAGAAATTCCAAGTGAATTTATGAGCATTTTGGCAAAGCAGGTGAGAAAGAAAATCATCGATCAGATCAAAGAAAGCAAATATTTTTATAGCATTTCTGATCTATCTCACAAGGACCAGATGAGTGAAATGTTGCGCTACGTAAAAATTGATGAAACTAAAGTGACAATGGAGGAGTGATTTCTCCACTTCATCGAGACAAAAGGTAAAAGCGCGAAGGACATTTCTAAACTGATCTTGTGAGAACTGGAAAACAATGTGATTCAGATTGGTGACTGTATTGGCCAAGCATTTGAAAATGCTGCTATTATGGCAGGCCACCAATCGGGTGTGCAGAAACGAATCTCCGAAATCAACCCAAAAGCTCTATTTGTGCCATGCACTAACCATTTATTAAATCTGGCTTGTGTACATGCCGCTTCTGTAGCGGTTCACTTTGTTACATTTTTTGGCATACTGGACCGGTTATTCTTATTCTTTTCTGTGTTTAGACATCGCTGTGACGTCTTGATTCAGTTGACCGGTCTAAGTATCAAGTGGACTGTGGAAACTAAATGGAGTACTCGAGCAAATGCTGTAAATGTTGTGTTAAAAAAATTACTGGAAGTCGTCATTGCCCTCGAACAGTTCACAGAAGAAGGAGAAAATGCAACCACAAGATCAGATGCATTTTTAATTCTCAACTCCGTATTGTCGTTTCCGTTTTGTTTATTTCTGAGCCTTTGGAAAACTATTCTCTCAGAAATCAATGATGCCCAGAAGTATCTTCAAGAAAAGGGGCTGGATCTGCAACAAAGTTCTGTCAGGCTGACGGCGTTGAGAGATTGCATCTTCAGGATAGAGAAAAGATGGTGGGCACTGCAATAGACGAGTCAAAAAACTGCTCTGAAATGGGGATAAGCATGGAACATCGTATCCGCAAAAAGAAACGAATGGATGGTAAACGATTGACTTATGCAGCAGTGGGATTTGATACTGAGTTGAGACGGGAAATGCTGTCTGTCATAGACGGGTTGACTGAAGAAATATCTTGCAGATTTCAACAAGTTCACAATCTTGCAAGTAAATATGCTTTTCTTACACCGTCAAATCTGCTTGATGATAATTATGATTTTCAGCTTGATGAAGTTGACGAAGATAGAGAAAAAGACAAATTCTTTGCCGAAAGAAGAGATTCCAGTATTTTGTGAAAGCTTCAGGAAAAGACAAAATCAATGGACCTCTTGAACTTTTAAACTTTATACAGAGATTCCGTCTCTTATATTGTGATCTTGCGGCACATTTTCCTTACTCGAGCTATTAGCGTTGCCAGCTATGAACGCTCTTTCTTGAAATTGAAGCTCATAAAAAATTACCTTCGATCAAAAATGAGCCAGACAAGGCTTACAGACTTGGCAATCCTATCCAAAGCGAGGAAACTTGTTGATAGAATGAATTTTGTTAAAGTTATTGATATATTTGCTGAAAAAAAAAGCGAAAAGTATATTTATAAATTTTCAACTGACTTGATGCCTTGCGAAAGTTCTCTCACAAAAAATAAATTTATAGCCTTATTTTCAATTCATAAATACATTTATTGAAAACAAATTAAAACTATTTTTAAAAGGATTGAAACATTATTAACAACATTAAATGTCTTAAATTTCGCGCTTAAACTGAGCGATTACAGACACGGATTTCAAAAAGCACTGTTACAAGACGTTTTTTCTCTTCGGGGAGCTCCACCTCTTAATAATAGCATTATGTCGAAAAAGAAAAGAAAACTACATCGGACTATCCTCTCCTTGATACAGCCATTTTTTTTTGTGTGTGTGAAAATCGAAAATAACAACAATAAAAAAGTAAATAAAAATGATTTTATCATTTCTTAACCTTTTCATGTTTTCAAATGTTCTCATTTAAATTTATAAATTCAAACTTCAAATATTCTCATTTGAATTTATAAAAAAAATATTTTCTAAAATGTGCGACTTTCCATTCCTTAAATTTTGTGCTTTGCGATTGTCACACAAGGATTTCAAAAAGCGCTGCTACAAGACGTTGTTTTTCTCTTCGAGAGGCTTGACCTCTTAATAATAACATTATGAAGAAAAATAAAAAAAATTACAACGGATTCTCCTCTCTTTGATACAGCCATTTTATTTGACAAAAATTCGGACTTTAACAACAAAAATGTAAATAAAAATGATTTTATCATTTGATAACATTTTCAGGTGTCCAAATGTTCTCATTTAAATTTATTATTATATTTGTTTGTGTAGCCAATTTGATTTAACATTTTTTTATAATTTAAATTATACGTTTTTGTTTTGAAAAAAATATTTGGTTTCTTTCGTTTCATATTAACGTTTACATAATTCCCTTCAGATTAATGTTTGCATAAAATAAAATACACATCAAATGCGCTTGAAACCAAATCACAATATTAATATTAGGAAATAAACAAATATTTTACTTGTTTGAAATTTAAAACAAATATATTTCGGAGATATACTCCGTCCTCAGTGTGTTGTCTTCTCGGAAAATATATTTGCTATAAATTTCAAACAAGTAAAATATTTGTTTATTTCCTAATATTAATGTTGTGATTTGGTTTCAATCACACTTGATGCATATTTTATTTTATTTTATTCAAATTAAATCAACGTTTCTATATGGAACTCACACCCATGACGTTATTTTCGTGTTACCTACGCACTGTTCGAACATTTCAAAATACAACCGCTGAGATACACGCAGCTTTTTACAAACAGACTTTTCTTTCTCCAACTTTATAACAAAAAAATATAAGAAAAAAAAGAAAGAAAACAACATACTGAGGATGGAGTATAGCTCTGAAATATATTTGTGATAAATTTCAAACAAGTAAAATATTTGTTTCTTTTCCTAATATTACGTTGTGATTTGGCTTTCAAGCGCATTTGATATGTATTTTATTTTATTCAAATTAAATCAATGTTTCTATATGGAACTCACACTCTTGCCGTTAATGTTTACATACTTATTATTCAAATTATTGAAAAGACATTGTTAAATTAAATTAAAATTTTAAAAAAAGGGGAATTGTGTAAATATTAATCTGAAGGGAATTTTGTAAACATTAGTTTAATGGAAATAAATATTTTGAGGGATTTTTGGAATTTTGATGGTTTTAACATGTCATATGCTAGCAGTGAGGAGGGGCGGCGAACAGGTAATCATATGCCAGCGGTGAGGGGGCAAAACAGGTAATCATATGCTAGCGGGGAGGCAAACATGTAAATACATGCCAGCGAGGGGGGCAAAACAAGTTATTATATGCCAGCGGGGGGATGGGGGACAGGTAATTATATGCCAGCGGGATGGGGGGGGGGCAAATTTTATGACCGCCCCGGGCGACAAAAATTGATGCTACGCCACTGCATGCAGGGCAGAAAATCTATGTCCAGCAGAGAAAACAAAGCTATGGGAGCCCAGAATCATTGAGCATCCTACCACGGCAATATAGTCGAGTCACAAAGCGATAACATCTACCAAAGGAATAGACAGATCTGACCAACCACATGCATTTGAAGTAAGTGCATCACAAAGGGAACCGCACATCAGCAGTATCCGAACACCACACACACCTCAGAGCAGGTCATCCCCAGACCTTAGTTAGAGGAAGAGATCCGAGGATCAGGCATCACCTACACATTCCAATGCAGCCGACTAGCAAATCCTGTATATCTACCCTCGAGCTGAGAAGATCCCACTGATGTATAAATGCTCCACAGAGACTAGCCCTATAGAGCCCACCACACTATTACACAAATAATATTATATTCTCCCACGAACTATGAAAAATAATATTAAAAATAAATGAATAAAATAGGTGAGCTCATTCTCAATTGAAGAAGAGAGATATTGTGTTAAGTTCCTTAGGCAAATTGAAAGTTAGGAAGGGTTACTTCCCTTGTACACTTGCTGTTATGGCGTCTTTTTTAAATAAAGTTTGTATTCTTTAGTTCTCGTCCTTTCTTATCCATTCTTTATCACAGCTATATTGTTGGATTAATCCTCCAAAATAACAGCAATTATATTATTTTATTTGGTGAAAATATTTAACAAACAATACTTAATTCAATAATAATATTGTTAGTTCGAGAAATTAATTTTTCTTCAAGTTATATTGATTTCATTAACATGGATTTTAGGGTTTTTTTAATTTTTTTTATTTTTGTAATATACCCAGAATATCTTTTTTTTTTAATTTTAATTGTATATATCTACGATGTTTTGTTTTCATAAAATTAATACGTTTTTTTTTTTTTGTGTGTAGTACTTAAAACTACATATTGGCCCACTTAAAAGTAGCCTGATCTCTCTAATCTTTTTCTAATCAATTTATTCAGATTAAGCGGCCCACTTAAAAGTAGCCCAAAAACTCTCTAATCTTTCTCTTAACGACCAACTGACACCACAAGACAAAATGCAATTCTTTTTCCAACAAGATGGTGTTACATGCCACACATCTCACAGATTACTGACACGAGTTCATGACATGTTCACGGAAGAGAGAACAATAAGCAAAGGGTTATGGCCATCATGTTCCCCGGACTTGTCATCATACGATTTTTATCTTTGGGGGACTTTAAAACAAAGAGTTTATGCAAATAATCCTCACAATCTAAACCAAATAAAGGAGAGCATTACCAACTCTATCAGGAGAATCACCATAGAAGATCTACAGGCAGTATCTGCAAACGTTGTTAAACGTGCCCGGAAATGCATAGATGTCAACGGGGAGCACTTCCACCATCTTTTATAACACTGCATGGAAATTTAAACAATAAAAGAATGTTCATATATTATTTGATTGGAATTCATTATTCAGGGCCTATGACGCAGTGGATAGAGACGTTGAATCTCTATGGTTCCAAGTGAGAATTGTCTGAAGATAGCAGTTTCAATCCTACCCAAAGCCGGCCAGAGGCTTACTTGGCCAAAAACATGGTGATATGACAACTATGGATGGCAGTAATTGCTGAGAATGCAGTTAAAAGATTCAGAGTTCCTATTCCGTCGCGGTTACCACCTGACGAAGGCCATAGGAATAGTTGGCCGAAACGTCATGAAACAACAACCAAGAAAGATGAGGATAATAGTCCGCAATAAAATAAATTTAAAAGAATGTTCTTCCTCTCTACTACATTTTCTGGGCTACTTTTAAGTGGGCCACCCTGTATAACTTTAGTAAAGGTGTTTTTGTGAAAACAAAAACAATACATTTTCACTAAGATTAAAAAATAATGTGTTCATTATATTCTCTGATTGTTAATTAATAAATACTGAAATTTTCATTAAAATTGGTTGATTTCCTCAATTTTGGTAAAGGGAGGAGGGTCCAAATGTTTATATATTTGGGGATCAGCTATTCATTTTACACGTACCTAAGAGGTGGGGGGGGGGGCAGCTCATTAAAATTATCAAGATCAAAATCAGCCTTATAATGGCTACAAGTTCCTATTAAAATCGTTAAAAATCGTAAACAAAAATATTTTTTATCTAAAAAAACTACTTGATCAATTTACGTGATTTTTGGGATATGATATCTACATATATCAAAGACTTTTTTTTAATTTACTTTTTTTAATAAGTTTAATTCCAAATCAACACCACAAAAGAGTGCTTGTGCTTATATTAAAAAGTAAAAATAAAGACAACTCTGTATGATGCATGTAGTGATGAAACGAAAACATCATATTCCCAAAATCATGTAAACTGATCAGGTAGTTTTATTTTTGTAAAGAAAATTATTTTTAAGTGATTAATGGGAATTCGTAAACATTCCAAGATAAATCTTGCAAGTTTGAATTATTGTTGAGCTATCTCCCTTTGTTTCTTGAAATTGTTTTCAAAATGGCAGACAAGACATTTACTTTGCACTTACTCATAAAATTTTACCTGCTTATTTTCTATCTTCTATATATATATATATATATATATATATATATATATATATATATATATATATATATATATATTAAGGGCAAAATGTGTGTGTGTGTGTGTGTGTGTGTGTGTGTGTGTGTATCTCGTAAAAACTTTCGACAGAACCTGATGAAACTGGTATCATTTTAAACCTCGAGCCTTCGGACGACAAATATCGAAAAATTGGCCAAGAAACATTAATTCCTTCACCATCAACTGGGCAGTTTTCTACAAGGAGGGGTCGTTTCTTTTTGCATCGCCATTTTTGCAAGTCATCGTATCGGTTGTATTGACTTCACTTCATTTCAACGTTCCGAACTTCTGGTCGGACGATGGAGACATCGCAAACACGTCCTGTCCCCCCCCGCCCCCTCCTTCTCATTAAGGGTGCAAGCCTGCCTGCCTACTACCACCTTTTTTTTCTTTCTACCCAAACTGCGGTCTATTGTTTCACCTTACCCCCCCCCGGGGTTCCCCACGACACTGCCACTTTGTTTTTAACACCTCTCTTCACCCCTTCCCCCGAGGGTCCTTAATACACCTCCACACACCCGGGCAACGCCAGGTACCCTTGCTAGTTCAAAACTAAAACTTTACGTTGTTTTTAGAATATGATATTTTCGTTTCATCACGGATGCATGCATCATACAGATTTTTCTTGATTTTTGTTTTTTAATATAGGTTAAAAATCTGTACAAGAACCAACAAAAGATACCATTATTAAATTGAATTTAACTTGAAAATCCTATGTAAAAGATAGCACAGTCCGTATTCAAGAGTAAAGGGGGGGGGGGAAGCTAATGGTAAATTTTTACTTTCTTTCCACCTTAACACCCACCTTTAAAATGACGTCATAATGGTTTTAGGGTATGCTGAAAACGAATATCACATTCAAATTTGCGGCGGATAAATAGTTTTTTTTTTAGATATTAAGATGTTTTTTACCAATGTATTACTCAATAATTGTCAGTGGCGTTCGCCATTCGTAAAATGTGAGGAGAGCGTGCTTTGTAACATGCATGCGCATTAGTGTGGAATAATCGAAATTACCTCCCTTGGACTGTTAACCCTTTTTCCTCTTATTGAACTCTTTTGGAACAAGAGACAAAAAAATGTAATGTAATCGAGCCCCACGCGGGCTGTAAGAGTGAGTCAATAAATCCTGTTGTATTTCATATTCCTCTTTTTGTTCTGTTCTTATACTAAACCCTTCAAAACCTTACATGGTGTCAGAAGTGGGACAAGAAAAAAATATGAAGATATCTGTCCTTCTACCACTAATATGGAAGTTCTCAATGTGAAACGAAAGGATTATACCTTAATTAATGTCTCTGACGATCGTAGCTTGGAACTCCTGGACGACGACAGTAATCTGAAAAGTGACTTAAATCTGCCTGTTAATGAGATAGGTAAAGAAATAAAAGATAAATTTGATGAAGAGCTTATGCTTGTCCTCACTGTGATGTCTGCTATGAAGGAAAAAGGGTTAACAGTCCAAGGGAGGTAATTCCGATTATTCCACAATTAGTACTTGTTCAGTTGGGAAAAAAAACATGGCCTCCAGCAAAAACATAATGAATTACATTTGATAATAAAGGTTTTAATATCCAGAATACTACTTGTTTACCCCCAATTTAAATGTGATATTTGTTTGCAGCATATCTGAAAACCTGTACAAGTTGTCAATTTAACAGTGAATACTGAGGTGGAAAGAAAGTAAAATATACCAAATATCAGTGCACGCTAGAAGTAGGCTCATTTTAACTAAATATGGAACGGAAGTTACTAAGCATGAAACGAAATACGAAACCATATGGAAACACTTCTAGTTTTATCATGAAAGAATAAAAGTAATAATAAACTTTTATTTTTTACATTTCTAGGGAAAAAATTAATATTTATATTTATATTCACATGGAAAATTTTTATTTCAAGAAAGTAATTTAAACTTTCATAGCTTACATTTCTATAAATAATTTTCTAAATATTTAAACTATATTCATATGGAAATAATTTAAAATTTTCTCAAATTTTATCACATAATTTTGTCATAAATAATGTATCATAAAATAAGGTAGTTTTCCTTCGACTGAATTACGAAACCGAAATTGAAATTTAATTTTTTTTATTTGTTTCATTATAGCACAAGAAGTGTTAAAACTAAAATCATTTTCTAAAATAAATTATTTGCATATGGTTTCGTATTTCGTTTCATGTTTAGTGACTTCCGTTCCATTTCATATTTTAGCCAAACCGAATCCATTTCCGGCGTCCTACTTAACTTTTAAGGTAATCATGAAGAAAGAGAGAGTCTGTTTCCTCCGTTTGCCTATAGGTGGCGTTAATGTCTGTCCACCCAGTTACGGAAGCACAAAATGTATATAATGGCACCGTTGAAATAAAAATAAATGTTTTTATTATATCTTAATTTTAAACATTTTTTTTTTTTTTTTTTTTTTTTTGCAAACATATTTAAGTTTTATTTTGTTTTGTTTTCGCAAACATATTTAAGTTTTATTTTTCCAAACATTTACGTTTTGTTGCTGGTTTATTTTCAAACATTTACGTTATTTTTGTTTTAATTTTAATTTTTTTTTTTTTTTTGCAAGCATAAATTAAATGTTTTTGCTATATTTTTCTTTTAAACATATTTATGGGTACAACCGTTTTTCCGCGAGTATTTTTTACGTTCTTATAATAAAAAAAGTCAACGTTTTTTCTTTTATCTTTTTTTTTATTGACCCCCCCCCTCTTTTTTCTTAATTTTTCTGGACTTATTTTACTTTTTCCGCGAGTATTTATATATATATTTGAAAAGGGATATTGTAAAACCTGAATATTACTTGAAACTACTATAAAAAATAAAAAATAAAAAATAGCGCGGTACAATAAGTGCATAAGCAAACTTTTCTAAAAGAAAAATATTTAAAAAATATTTAGTTTATGCCTGCAAAAAAAAAACAACAAAAAAACGTAAAAACAAAAAAAAAACGTAAATGTTTGAAAATAAACTAGCAACAAAACGTAAATGTTTGGAAAAATAAAACTTAAATATGTTTGCAAAAACAACAACAAAAAAACAAACGTAAATATGTTTGCAAAAAAAACAAACAAACTTAAATATGTTTGCAAAAAACAAACAAACAAAAAAAAAACGTTTAAAATTAAACATTTATTTTTATTTCAACGGTGCCATTATATACATTTTGTGCTTCCGTAACTGGGTGGACAGACATTAACGCCACCTATAGTCAAACGGAGGAAACAGGCTCTCTCTTTCTTCACGATTACCACTTTTAAATGTAATTCAAATTTTATTAAATTGTTTTTTTTTGTTTTTTTTAAGTGAGAGAAAGTGCGCTAGTTGACTACCGGGAGACTTACTTTTAAGAATTTGGAATTAAATTGTTACGTTAAAGTAGTACAGAAGTTACAAAACACTATTCCCGTGTTAAATAATAGGTTTCTAAATAATTAAACTAAAAACAGAACATGTTCGACAATAAATACCCAACTTCTTAATAGTGGTCTGGTCAACCAGGGCATTTTTACAACAAAAAAAAAAAAAAAAAAAAAAAGTATTTAAAAAAAAAAGTATTTGTGCAGAATACGGACCGTGCTGAAATAATAACGTTATTATTTAGAAACCCATTATGGGGAGTGAACTATTCTGTACTTTCACCTAACAATTTAATAAACAAAATATACCATAAAATTTAAATTTTATTTGAAAAAAACAATCTAAAAATAGCACCGTTTGTATTCAGCATAAATACAAAAATTAATAAAGGTACTCATGCAGAGAGTGATCCGTGCTGAAATAACGTTATTATTTTAAAAGCCATTCTTAACATGGGGAGGGTGTTTTTTTTGTTTTGTTTTTTTTACTTATTCTGTACTTTACAATTGAATAAAAAAAAAACCTTACAATTGAATAAAAAAAAACATATCATAAAACTTTAATTAAACGTGGAAATACGATTTTTAAAAAATAGCGCGGATCACTCTCTTGCATTAGCACCTTAATGAATAAATAGTTAAAAGTTATACATGACCTGTCGAATATTTACTTGAATACAAAACTTATGAGATTTAACTTAATTTTTAAAGTTCGCTACAATTGTATTAAATTCTTATTCAAAAATAATTTAATGAAATAAAAATTATGCAAGTTTGTTTTTTTAAATTATCATAGAATATCTATAATCTAACTATTTAGATGAGAAGCAGGTAGTGTTTTTATTTTATTTTATTTATTTATTTATTTTTTTTTTTTTTTTTTTGACCTGGGATTATTTCGGTGTTATTTTTTTTTTAAGCCACACCTGTGGTGAACTTCCGATTAGGACAGGTGCGTGCGTCGCGACAGTTGATAAAAAATCATGGACGCCTTCAAGTTGGTGTGGCTATTTTTAACGTTAACAGTTGTTTTTGTAGTTCAAATTCAAGCTGAAGCGGGTATGTATAATTTTCACTGACATTTTGAAATACCTTGTTGCTGACAGGAAGAAAAATATTTTTCTATATTGACAAAAAACGGTTTGTATTTACGCCATAAGATTTTGTTTGGGTTTGTCCGCCAACCCAACAGGTAGATAGGTCAGGTAAAAAAAAATACTAAGTGATTAAGGATATGTATGTAATACGTTTGATTATTGTCTTATTTATTAGGTTCCTTTTATGTTGTTTTGTTTGTTAATTCAGAATAAGATATCCGTATTTATTGAAACGAATTAAAATATGATTATTTTAATTTACAAAACTTTATTTGAAGAGTAAAAAGGCGTCTTTAATGGTGACCTAATTATTTTCTCGTCTTTTACAATATCGGTTTTATACATTTTTTTTTTTTTTTTTTTTTTTTTTTAAATTACTAACTTAATTTTTCATTCATTTAAAAACTATTTATTCTCCAGTTGGGGTGGGGGCAGTACCCCCCTCTCATAAAAAGGGGGGGGGCACCTGGTTTGTTCTAAAAATACTCGTTCCAGCAACTCGGTCCCATGGTTGGTACGGTCCACCTCGGTCCTAGGTGTGGGTGTGCACCCACCCGAGTAGTATCGCTCCTCTTCGCGGACCTGAACGAGAATCCCCAACCTCCCCATATTAAGAACGGCTTTGTTTTTTGCAATTTCCTCAGTGGATTATTATTTATTGGACCCTAATATATAGGGAGGGGGTTCTCCTGAAATGGAACAGCATCATACTCACTCCACTAGTCCACTGATCTATAAAGCCTAGTACTGAGTTGAGTTAGGCATTTAAGATAAAACAAAACAAAAACAAAGAGTTTCTCCTTTAAAAAAAAAAAAAAAAAAAAGAAAAAAAAGTCAAATGTCATATAAATCACTTTTGGTTAGATTTTTACTGAAATCCTATATCTTAGAATCTAGAACGCCTTTTAATTTCAGCTAGAGGTAATAATAGAGGTGGGATCCTATTTTTTTTTTTTTTTTTTTTTTTTTCAGTAATCGTGTTATGAAAATTGACAACGGTGCCTCTAAAGCACCTCCAAATTTTTTATTATGATCAAATTTAAAATGGTTGATATTTTTTTTTTATTGTAAACATTATAAAACAAACAAAAATATTGGAAATTATTTTCCACTTGAATTTTTACAAATGTTTCTTCCCAGTATTTAAAAAAAAAAATTGACGCATTTTGCCTTTTGATACTAACTTATTGTTGTTCACAAGTTTCTGGAAAAGAAAATTAAAAGAAAAAAAACCCGGAAGTGAGAAAAGAAAAAAATGGCCTCGGATGGAGATATATATATATATATATGTGTGTGTGTGTGGTGATTATTAACATTATTTAAACTACAATTGTAACGAATTAAAAAAAAAAAAAAAAAAAAAGTGGTTCTATAGTATTGTTTATGCTTTTCAACATTTTTTTAAAATGAAAACAAATCTTTTTTGTTTTGTTTCCATAAGAGGAAGTGACGTCACAGGCATGGCGTCTTTAACCATTTAAAAATTTATTGTATCCTAAAATGTTTAAGACTTCTTTTTAAGATGGCATTTCTTCACTCACGTTAACCTAAATTAGTTTTATTTGTGGCATATAGATACAGGATACTTTTTTTTCTTTCTTTCTTTTTTTTTAATCTATGTCTTAAAATATAATTAAAAAAGGCATTACTGAACTAGTTGTAGTGGTGGAACATTCTTGTTTAAGAAAATATATTTTACAGAATCTCATATACGTTGTTTCTCCACTAATAAAAATGTGAAGTGAAAAACTTAACCGTTATATAAAGACAACATTCAGGCTCCAAATAAAGCAAGGAGCACCTTATTTCTTATTCAACGTTCTTTCTGCAAACTTAATCCTGAGATATTTCGCCCATTTTATATCTCCCTTGTCAAAGTATGGTGTCCAGGCATCTGTTCCATATATAATTCATGGTATTTAATGTCTGGAGAGAGTTCAAAGACTGACTACTTAGATGGTGCAAGTTCTATTGGATCTATCCTATGAAAATTGATTCTAGAAACTTAACCTGTTCTTCTTTAAGCACTAATGGTTACATAGTGATTTCATTTTTGGCTTTTTTTTTTTTCAATTTTCACCCCAAACAAGGAGCACTGTAGCAGTTAACAAACTATTTACTATAAGCGGATCATTGCCCGGTGCCAAAGTGATTTGGCCACACTGACCAATCAGTTGGCAGGGCGCATTGATTTGAGCTGCCCCCTTAAGGACTATTTTTAGCCCTTTGAGATTTCGGCTGCGATTGCCAGAAAAACGCCAGCAAGCGACCTATACAGACCTCTCTCACTCACCCCTCCCACTGCTACTTGTTGACAACTGCAGTCTGATGGCAGACGACACCTTCAAACAGACATTTACACTTTCTTTCTCTCCAGTTTGAGATACAATCTCGCCTTTTTTTTTTTAAATAAACCCTTTATTATTGTTTTGTTAAAAGCAATGTCGTTTGGCCTTGTTTATTTAAGTAATTATTAGGAGAGAAATGCACAACATTTCTCTCCTATAGCACTGCCATTTTGAAGTAGGGGGCTACTATCAGGGACATAAGTTGCAGAGGTATTATAAGTGGCAAGATGTCTGTTCACATTACACTTGAACTTCTGCATGTCAGTACAGTTGGGAAAGCAGGATCCTGGAAGGGATTTCCAAAGTCTAGCAGTTCTAGGGAAGAAGCTACTGGAGTAGAAGGCCTTCTTACACCTAGGGATCTCTACTGTGAAGGGGTGGGATTTAGCTGCTTGTCGGGTTTGTCAGAGGTATTCATGTTGAGGGGTACAAGTGTTTGTAGTTCGTCAGAGCATTCACCATTAAAGTACTTGTAGAACAGGCAGAGGGATACAACATTTCATTGCTGGGACAGAGGCCTAGATGCTGGGACAGAAGCCTAGATGGCAGTTCAGGTTGGCGACTCACTTTTGAACCCTGTCCAGGAGTGAGACAATTAGCAGATGCACCAGCCTAAATGTGATAACAGGCTTCAATTACTTCAATGGTCATTGATATACCTCTGGACTTATTTCTCACTCCTGCACCAGAAAATGTTTATGCAGCTATCAAGAAACTATTCTATCAATTACTAGCCTGGGTGCCCAGCATTAGAGGTGTGTTGAGCAACAAAAAAAAAAGTGGTGGTAGTAGGTAGGTAGGCTCAAATCCATATAGCGAAGGAGGAAAAGAATGTGAAAAAAAAAAAAACCCTGTCTTTGCCGTTGCGTCCATCGCCAAACCGGAAGTGGCAAAGGTTTAAATTAAGGCTAGTCAATTAGAGAGGGATGACTTTCGAAAATATCTGCGAAAAAAGTGACCCCTCCTTGTAGAAAAGTGTCCAGTTGAGGGTGAAGGAATTAATGTTTTTAGCTAATTTTTCGATATTTGTCATCCGAAGGGTCGAGCTTCAAAACGATACTGATCTCATAAAAATCTGATGCCTCTGTCAAAAGTTTTAGGCAGGCATACATACATACATGTTTTTAAACAGGCAGGTGAGATTTATATAATAGATTTCGATTGAACTGAAAGAGGACCGCTTTCTTAATCAGGATCCCTGGACCTTGAAATAGATTTCCAAGGGATGTAATAAATGTGCCAACAACGCACGGTGAAATTGAACAGATGCTGAGTTACTGTGTTTTCTTCTGTGTCAATTTCTATCACCTTTTCTCTACATGGCAGCTGAAGCATGCTGGTTTTATTTTTTGATAAATGAATTGAATCAAATAATTTAGGTAAAAATGGCACAACTTGTGTAAATGTATATTTAAAATGTTATCGAGTCCAAGTACAGTTCGAGATGTTAACACTGATGTTACTTGCCACTGATAAAATGGAGATCAAGCCAATAAAATTCTGCAGGCCTCTGTAGCAGTTACACATGTAAGATTTTTCACTAACATGACCTCCAATCTGTAATGGAATGGAGACAAAAATGGATGGTCACATTCAATGCTGCCAAGACTAAACTGGTTTCCTTCAATAATTACAAGAAACCTTCTCTGCCACCTATAGCAATGGCCAGTGACTCCCTGTCTGAAAGTACATCTTTCAAACTGCTTGGCCTAACATTCACAGGAAACATGAGTTGGAACAATTATATTGAAAACATTGCCAGGGCTGCTGCGAAGAAGGTAGGCTCTCTCTACCGTGCTAGAAAACTACTGACACCTGAAAGTATCCTGTACCTCTATAAGGCCACCATTTGCCCATGTATGGAGTGTTGCTGTCACATTTGGGCTGGTGCATCTGCTGCTAGTTTATCGCTCCTAGACAAGGTTCAAAAGAGAGTTGCCTATCTGATAGGCCCTGAACTGTCATCTAAGCTTCAGCCTCTGTCCCATCGACGAAACATTGCATCCCTCTGCCTGTTCTACAAGTATTTTAATGGTGAATGCTCTGACGAACTGCAGACACTTGTGCCCCCACGACGTAGACACCCTCGACAAACCCGACAGGCAGCTAAATCCCACCCCCACACAGAAGAGATCCTTAGATGTAGAAGTAGTTTCTTCCCCAGAACCGCTAGACTCTGGAATTCCATTCCAGGTCCCTGCTTCCCCAACTGTACTGACATGCAGAAGTTCAAGTGTAACGTGAACCGACATCTTGCTTCCCAAATCCCAACATAGTACCCCAGTAGCTGCTGCCCCTGATAGTAGCCTCCTACACCACAGTGGCAATGTGCCTTGTTTGGGGTGAAAATGTAATAAAAAAAAATTTTTTAAAAAGTCGCTTGTGTAGTGTTTAGTATGTTGTTCGGTTGGATAACACAGGTATGTTCAAACTCGCACAGTAATACACCGGGTGATTAGAACACCTTTGCATTTGAAAAGAAACTTTGTTCATGGAAGTCTGTTTAGTTTTAGCTTCTTTTCTATGGAATACAGTGCAATATAACTGAATTAATAATAGAACTCTCTTGTCCCTTCCTCTTGCTGCTCAGTGCAAAGTTGCACCCCTTTGTTTATATTTGCAAGGTCAGCATGTGAATCGACACACACTCTCACTTATAAATACTCTGTATAGATTTGTTAGCAGAATAAAACTTACTCATCTTTTCTCTGTCCTTACTCTATACGGTCCTCTTCTATATCAAACAATCCCAATCGGATGAATATAGACACAATGTCCCTATTATATTAATCACCATTTGGTTTTTACTTGCAGGTGCTGCCTGACATTGGCCGGTCATAAAAAATCCTTAAATATGATATTTTAATTTATCCAGATTTCGTATATATTATTATAGTCAATTCTCTATAGATTATTTCATATTATTTCATACTCTATGTATAATTGTGATTTTAAAAGTAAAAAATAGAAAATTATCACTTGGTTGCCATCAGCTAGAATTGAAACTCAAACCGAAAGCAAAATTTGTAGCATTCCAGCCTGAGACATTACCGCATGAATCATTATCAATCAGATAAGAAATAGCTGAAAATAAACTTGCATTAATATACAAATCTATCTATATATCTATAAAAGTGAACGTGTGTGCGTGCGCATTTCCCTACGCAATAACTGTCAATTTTCAGTCTACAGACTCGAAATTTGATATACAGGGTACTGAGATTTTGGAAAATCTATGTGATCGGTTTTCGGCCAGAAATTTGGCTGTTAAGGGGTTCAACGATTTGACCTTTCATAACTCTACGAAACTCCTCCGACAATTTTGGGTCTAAACACTTGAAATTTTAGATAAAGGTTCCTTGGGCATGGATCTAACTTAATAACTTGATTTGAGCCCAAAACAATAAATGTTAAAGGGGTCTTAATAGGGGTCAGTTTAAAAAATTTAACCACTTCAGTCTCTACCAAATTACTCAGACAATTTCTGGTCTAAACATTTGAAATTTTACATAAAGTGTAAGAGATAGGGCAAGCTTTTTAATCGGTTTTGGGTCGGAAATTTGAGTTACCAATATATAAATGTATGTATGTATATTTGCATGTCTGCCTAAAACTTTCGACAGAGGAGACTGATTTTTACAAGATCAGTATCGTTTTGAAGTTCGACCTTTCAGACGACAAATATCGAAAAATTGGCTTAAAACATTAATATCTTCACCTGCAACTGGGCACTTTTCTACAGGTGGGGGGGGTCGCTTTTTTCATCAATATTTTCGAAAGTCTTCCTATCCTTTCGATTGTCTAGCTTTAATTAAAACCTACATCACTTCCAGTTTGGCGGTGGTCGTAACAGCAAAAACGTCAGGTTTTTCCTCCTTTGGTGTAAGGGTTCGAGCCTGCCTTCCTACTACCACTTTTTTTTTCTTTTCTCAACATATACCTCCAAATACCCGGGCAATGCCAGGCACCCATGCTAGTGTATATATATTTGTGTATTTGTAGAATAACAGTATAAGTTGACTTACGCTTGCCAAGTTGTAATTTCTTTCAATTTTGACCTCTTAACAACTATTTTGACTGGGTAAAGACCCATAAAAACCGTCCACAAAATATGCACTCATGCGACCTACCTTCTCAGATGAGATACAGTTAGAAAAATGGAGACAAACAAACAGTGAATTTGATAAATGGGATTATGTGGTTGGTTAGGAAGAAAGTTTGGATAAAAATAAATTTTTAAGGTAGAGTTAGCTGTGGTTGGACACATCTGACTGAAATTGAATAAAAAGGGTTACCATCTTCCATGAGTAACACCAACATTCCCACTATTAAATATGTATCAATTTTTTTCAAGGAAACACTAGAAGGTAAGAATTTTTTGGTTGGCTTTTGACGATAAACGAAAAGTGTATTCTGGAATTTCATTTCACTTGCGGCTAAATGACAAAACAGGATCTGGGACTGCTTTGAATCATATTTGTGGTACCTAGCTTTATTGGTGCACATCGATAGAGAGTCTGTGCCGTCATGTCTTGACTTTCACACCATTATAAGTCTAGGCATGAGTGTGCAAAGCCAAACTACAACTCCATGTAAAACAGACATTATACCAAATATGATGATGAACCGGTAAAGTATCTACATGCCACATTTCGTAGAAATCCATTCACTAATTTGAGTTTCTAGCAAACAATTTTATGTGAATTTGTTTTTGTGTATCGTTTGAGGGAGGCCTTCCTCAGATGGTTAACTGTGACCAGATAGGAATGCTGGGTCTTGGAACTGTATTCCGAGTAATTATGGCCTTCCATAGTTGTTGCCTTACCACTTTTTTTTTTTTTTTTTTTTTTTTTTTTTTTTGTCAACTTCAAGTGGAAGAAGGCCAGAGGATGAGTTGGCCAATATGTGGTGAAACAACAACTATGAGGATAACAGTCCGCAAAAAAAAAAAAAAAAAATGAACAAATTATGAAGCCTCATCTCAAAGGATTCCAAAACAAAAAAAAATAAAATAATATATAAAAATAAATTGTCTATATCACCTTGAGAAAGTCTCATGATTACAAAAATTTGGATTTAAAAAAAAAAAAATCATTTTTTTTTCTTTTTTTTTTCTTTTTTTTTTTTTTAAATTCTGCTTCATGTTATCTGGTTTCTTAACATTTTTTTCAAATAAAGGAAGTTCTTTATACATACATGTCTATTATTGCCCTGTCTGATGCCTCCGTTTTTCTTTGACGCGTTACATCAGTGGTCTTTCATCGTTTCATCTGTTTAATTTAGACAAATAACTCATTTCATGAAGAAAAAGTCACAATGGAAGACGATTGCTGAGTCTTTAAGGTTTTATTTGGAGAGAATGAACTAAGGAGAGAGAGAGAAACGTTTGCAAGTTTTCATATGGTTTTATTTGGTGAGAGTTTACTTGGAGAGAGTGACTCATCGTAGCTAGTTATTTACTTCTTAAACAGAACGTTCTAACTTAACCGAATGAGTGATGAGCACACAGATATTGAAGTAACATTTGTCTTAGAATACAGGCTTCCTACATTATTGACAGTGTCTCGTTTGCACAGCTTCTCTGAGAGACTGATATGAAAACCTTAGTTTTCTCTCCGCTTGAAAATGTGGCATCATTCTTCATAGTCTGCACCCTGCCTCAACTTTGTCGCCCATTTTTTTTTTTCCATTTAACCTTAAGAATGATTCTGTTTTACAGATGTGGATTATCGTGCACTCTGTATGACCCTTGTCAAAATTCACACTAGCTGACTTAATCACTACCAACATAGAGTCCTGACATGTAGCATTAATAACTAATTATCATTTATTTTCATTTGAGTATTTAAAAAATTGATATTGCTTTCTTTTTATTTTACCAGAGGTTGTGGTGCGATGGTGTGTAGTGAACAGAGCTGAGAAAATAAAATGCCAAACGTTAAAAGATAAATTGGCGGTCATCTCTCAACAGAATACTGTGATTGGTAATAAAGTAAAAAAGTACGAACTTGTCTGTTGGCAAAGACATGATATGTAAGTAAATGTTCTATGATTTATTTAACAAAATGGGCTGCATGTGATAGACTGACCTTTTAGAATCTGTGGGTTTGTATTACTGTACACAAAGATTCGAAAAAGTTGTCAAAAAACAAATATGTAACAAATAAATGTTATCAAAGGCAAGATAAGTTACTTTTCTACCTAACTGGATAAGTTTTTAGTGTTTTTTATTTAATGTAACATGTTTATTCAGCTCAAAAAACAGTGTTTACCGATGTATTGGAAAATTTTAAATGGCGCTGGACTCTCTCTTGAACACAGTAAGTTTGAGGAAATAAGTTAAAAATATACAATATACTGTTAGAAACTCTCAATATATGTTACCATGAAATAGGCTGACATATATTCAAGAGCATGAAACACCAGTGTCTATAGGTCTAAAAATAATTATCATTTCTAGAGGATGGAATGATAAAACTGCTGCCCTAAAGAAAATAACACTACAGCTTTATTTTAAAACTTTTATTGAAAAAATGAATTCAAGTAACTTGATTATGTAGTAGAGCTGACATCTATTCAATGTAGCCGCCTTCAGCCTCAATCACTGCCTTTTAAATACTGTTAATCTTACACATATCTATGCACATTTTAACCTAATTTTCGATTCCAAAACCTTTTTTTAAACTTAATTTTCCATTGTTGGTACTAATGGTAAAATGGTAAATAATTATTGATTTTAAGCAAACAGTAAATAATGAATCCAGGTAAAAAAAAAAAAAAAAAAGTAACATGGTAAAATGGCCTGGGTAGTAAAATACGAAAAAAGAAGAAAAACTAATTTAGAATGAAGGATTAGTTGCCCAGCTTGTAAATTTATGATAAAATGATCACTAGGGCTGTGACAACAGAATATTCTTTTCATTCTTTTGACTCTCATGTATATACCTGACACAGTTACACACAGTCACTCAACTGAGAACCACATCAGTCTATATAAAAACATACGATATTAACGGGTATATACTCAAGAGTCAAAACAATGAATAGAATATCTCATTACTTGTGTCTCTTTGTATCTATGTATGTAATCATGATACGTCTAGTGTGTGTGCATATGTCATTGTTTCATCCAATGCCAGTGGGTACAGGTGAAACGTGAACAAATTCCGTGGAATCTTTCACATTTTTTTCTATTTTTTATTCTGACGCCATCACTAGACGGGTTGCCTACCACGGCTTAAGAGAGGCCCATTTACTCTCGAGAGAAGGATAGACTGCGCCAGTTTCCCAACCTGGTATTTTTACTTCACGGTACATACAGCACCTTGCCTTCCCAAATGGTCACCCATCTGGTACTGGCCAGGCTCAACGTTGTTTAACTTTGGTGATCTGGTGAGAACCAGTGTGTCAACGTGATTGTGCCATATATATATATATATATATATATATATATATATACACGATAAAGTTCACCATACCCTTTCTTTTTTCTTATTTTTTCCTGTTATCTTGGTCTTCTGGGATGTGATTCTTCCTGTCACTGGTTGATAAGTTGTAAAGAACATCTAAGACAAAAACACAACGCCCATTTTCTGGCAAGGATCACTTTATTTTGTCTACGAGTGAACTGGGGGACCCCTTGCATTGTTACCTCAAGCTTTTTTTCTGACGCATCTTAGTGCTAATATTGATACGCCTGTTCCTCCCAAAATTGGAAACTAGACTGACTTGCATGCAAAAAAAGATATCTTCCTCTCTTTCTTTTATGCTCTCCTTTGTTTCTTTCTTTCAACATTCTCTTTCTTATGAACCCATATAACCTATTTCAAGTGCTATCGTTGACCTCAGCTACAGATTTTGACATACGTCAGCCTTAACCCTTGAACTCTTTTTGTACTCGCCAACCTTCACAGCAAAATCACAATTTTCAACATGCCAGCGTAACCCGAGATAGTGTTACATGATAAGGGCTGTCCCCTTTTCATGTAAGTATAAAAATAGAGATTTAGTTAAAATGAAAATGAAATAGTATAGACGAAATTCGAACCTCGTAATTTAGGTTTAGAAATAGATTACATGTGAGAATTAGAAAATGGAATGTAAAACAGCTTAGAGATAAAATAGTTTCAGGAAAAGAATGTGCACTGTCAATTTTGTTATGCAAATTCAATTGAAAGAATGCAGCTACAAGATAATTTAATAAACATGTTTTTAACATATTGGAAATATAGATTACTGAGAATATAGGTTAAAATTCCTTTTGTAAACAAAGGAAAAAGTTTTGGACACACATGTCCAGAACACCTGAAAGAAGACACATCTTTTAACATGTGTATGATGTCATGGAAAAATGGGAAGTTCTAGAGATAGTTAGAAAACTTTAGAGTTAAGAAAGGAGAAACTGGGAAAAACTCAGGAGTGTTTGAGAACGACAGACGGTAGTCTGCAGTTTGGAATTCGAACGTCTAGAAGCGAGACGGTCACTTTGAAACTTAATGTGAAGCTTTGAATTCTTGATGAGAAAACCACTGCCGGTCGTGAGAAGAAATAGACCCATCATGTGTTTTTATAAACGTCGTCTTTGTGTTGTGATTCTACCAAAAGGTAATGTGAAAATTGTTATTATATGTCTATATATCTGTGTTATAAAATGTCTTGACATACACATCCTACATACACGTCTCTACATCTCATATCTACACTAAGACTGTCTGAACACTATCTCCTCACTCTAAGAGCTTCCTTCAATGAGTCTAAGTATGAACATTTTTAATATAAATATGAATCTTCATAACACGAACACGGAACAACAATCTCTCTTACAACAACATCCCTCTCAATAAAATTCTCTCTCTCTAAGACTCTCACTATTTAATAAGACTTAACAACGAACAAAAATAACAATCACAATAACAAAAATAATAATGGAACGTAACAATAGATTACATATCACATAAACTTAATACACACACTTAACTTTATTTAAATAGTGGTGTAGCCTTCAGGAAGTCTCAAGTCTTTATTGAGTAATAAATAAAAAAAATAAGATTTTAATTTTTTTCTTTTGTATTTAGAGTGGAACCATTTGCTTATATTGTGGTGTTTGACCCAATTTTCTTAAATGTCTGATCGTTTGTTTTCAGCTTTGAATGCATGGATGATATTCAGAAAAACATTGCAGATTTGCTTACGCTTGACCCAGGACAAGGCTACTACGCTAGCACTTACCACAACATGCGTCCAATCATGGCAGAAAGATACAATACAGGTGAGTCTGTTTAAATTACTTTAGTGTGCTACCAGATCAGACTGTCTGAAGATATCGGTTTCCTGACTTAAATGCATCAAATGTTGATGTTATTGATTTTTTTATTATTATTCTTTTTTTGTTTTGCAAAACTCAGTCATGTTTTGCATGGCCAAAAACAAATTTTTTTCTACAAAACAATCAAACTAAACACCATGAATAAATATATGAAAAACTTCAAGCATATGTTTTTTTTTTTTTTTGTTATTTTATTTTATTTTTTGTAAAAACTGGATTCTGAATTAAATTACCTGAAAAGGGCTGATATGCCATAAAACCAATCTATTTAATTGCAGGTAATTAAATAATTTTTATTTTTCAGAGGAATAATTTATTATACATGTTTTGTTTTGTATTTTCTTTTTTATTTATTACTTTCTATAAATAAGTGTTAAAATCAAAACAATAATTTAAACAGAAAACAGAAACACCAAATTAAATTATTTGGGAGGAGGGATACTCATTTGTTTAGATGCTGTGTTTTTGTAATAGCACGCTGTCTGACATTTCCCAGTCGTAAAATCTGCTTATTTTAATTTATGCAAATTTTGTATTTATTATTATAGAGCCAATTGATGTGTTGTACCCAATATATAGCAGTGATTTCAAAAGTTCAAAAAATAAAATAACTTTTGTGCCATCAGCTAGAATTGAAACCAAAACATTTAGCTCTCTCGCGTTATTTGTTACCATTTGAGCCAATAATGGATTGATATTAGAACTTTAAAAAATAACTAATTTAAACCTATAAATATTTGCACATGTGTAAAAGCGCACTTTAAGTCGATTTATGCCTGCCAAGTTCCAATTTTTCTTAGTTTTTAGCTAGTAAATATAGCTGCTAAGTCAAATTTGTCCACTGGCCAGAATTCCCTGTATATCAAGTTTCAAATCTGTAGACTAAAAATTGAGAGAGTGTGATAAGAGACCATTTTGCACACAGACAAGATCACTTATAGATATCTATATATCTATAAAAGTGAAAATGTCTGTACATTTTCCTACCAAATAACTCTGTCAATTTTCAATCTAGAGACACAAGATTTTACATAAGGGGTATTGAGATTTGGGAAAAAAATTTTTAATTAGTTTTTGGCCAGAAATTTGGCTGTCAAAGTTCAACGATTTGACCTTTTTAAAAACTCTACCAAACTCCCCCGCCAATTTTGGGTCTAAACACTTGAAATTTTAAATGAAGGTAACTTGGACATGGATCAAACTTTTTAATTTGATTAGAGACCCCAAAAATAAATGTTATGGGGTTAAAATTGGGGTCAAAGTTAAAAAAAAAAAAATTTGATCTCTGCCAAATTACTCAGCCAATTTCTGGTCTAAACATTTGAAATTTTACATAAAGGGTATTCAGAGATAGGGCAAGCTTTTTAATCGGTTTGGGTCGAAAAATTGAACTGCCAAGTGGTCAAAGTTCAAAAGATTTGACCTTTGCAGTGTCTAGCAAACTGCTCAGCGAATTTTGGGTCTAAACATTTGAAATTTATACATAACGGCTATGCAGACATGTAGCAAGCATTTTAATCAGTTTTGGGGCGAAAATTTGGCTGCCAAAAGGTCAAAGTTGAAAGAGTTGACCTTTGCAGATTCTACCAAACTTCTCTGCCAATTTTGGGTCTAAAGACTTGAAATTTTAGATGTAGGTAGCTTGGACATGGGTAAAACTTTTATTTTGATTTGAGACCAAAATAATAAATGTTAAGGGGTCAAAATTGGGGTCAAAGTTTTAAAAAATTGACCTCTGCAGTCTCTACGAAATTCCTCATAAATTTTAGTCTAAACATTTGAAATCTTACATAAAGTTTATTCACACGTAGGGCAAGTTATGAACAGTATATAGGGGTCGATCAAAGCCAGACTGAACTGCTAGTAGATCTATAAAAGTGAAATTGTTTGTATGTACAATTCCCTACCAAACTACTGTCAATTTTCAGTCTATAGACTCAAGATTTAACATAAGGGGTATTGAGATTTTGGAAAATCTTTTTAATCGGTTTTCGGCCAGAAAGTCAAAGTTCAACGATTTGACCTTTGAAAACTCTATCAAACTCCTCTGCCAATTTTGGGTCTAAACACTTGAAAATTTAGATGTAGGTTACTTGGAACTGGATCAAACTTTTTAATATATATATATATATATAATATACACATCTGCATATAAAGTTATGAACAGTATATAGAGCCAGAGTAAAGCCGGGCTGAACTGCTAGTGTATATATATAATAAAGTTAGAAAAGCATTTCATCCAAGGCATAAAAATTGTTAAACAAAATGTTTTTACTATAGGCTTTAAAAATAAAGGTACAAGATTCAATTTGAAATTTATTTATCTTCAAAGTGCACTTTTATGAATTTTACAAAGTAAGGTATAAAAATTTAATTTAAATTGAATCAAAAAATTACCTTGGATTTATTTTATGTAATGTACATCTTGTTGCAATTTAAAAACATTATCTTTCATCTAGCAATTAATGATACAGATATAAAATTTTCAATGATTTTTTTTTTTTTTTTTAAGTGCAACAGAATGTGCATTACATAAAATAAATCCAAGGTAATTTGATTCAATTTAAATTAAATTTTTATACCTTACTTTGTAAAATTTATAAAAGTGCACTTTGAAGATAAATAAAGTTCAAATTGAATCTTGTACCTTTATTTTTAAAGCCTATAGTAAAAACATTTTGTTTAACAATTTTCATGCCTTGGATGAAATGCTTTTCTAACTTATATATATATGGAGAGAAAGAGATAAATTTTATAAATAGAATTTAAATAAAGTTATTTGTTGGAGTGAGAATACTTACTGACTTGTTTGTTTGGCAGCAATGTGTGGGTTTTTTTTTTGTTTTTTTAAGGGGGGGGGGGCTTTTTTTTTAATTTCCAATTTGAAAAAATGATGAATCATTTCCTGGGTTGTATTAATACACGATAACATGAAATGATTTGATAACTTTCAATGATTCAAATGGCAAAAGAATAAATAAGACAACTGTTCTTCATATAAGTGATTAAATCTTAATCGCTTGTAGATGAGGGCCTCGTTGTAGTCATGGGCAGCATATTTTGCTGGTACATATGAACATTGCAGTGATAGATTGACCAAGAAAAGGAGGGGGTCACAGAGAATTGAAAATATCTGTACCAGTGTCTAACCACCTAAGAGATATTTTCTTTGTTTGAAAAAAAAAAAATACTTCACTGAATGGAGAAGTCATGCTGGGATCAGCCTTTGTGAGAAAAACAATGTCCAGACTTATCTGTAGATAACCCCACCCCCCCATGAATAGAGACCGTCTAGATATTATCTGGTTCATGTCTCAAATTATTTACCTCTGAGCAGCCGATAGTGACCAGTCGGGGGAGAGGTGGTGAAAAGATTCTAGGAGGTTGGAAGGAGAGCTAGTTATAGCTTCCTTCTAGAGCAGAAGGAGTTGGAGGTGGTGGTTGATTTTGTTCAGAGCTACCGACCAGTGACGGGAAGAATCACATCCCAGAAGACCAAGATAACAGAAAAAAAAAAAAGAAAAAAAAAAAAAGAAAAAAAAGAAAGGGTATGGTGAACTTTATCGTGTGTGTATAATATATATATATATATGGCACAATCACGTTGACACACTGGTTCTCACCAGATCACCAAAGTTAAACAACGTTGAGCCTGGCTAGTACCAGATGGGTAACGATTTGGGAAGGCAAGGTGCTGTATGTACCGTGAAGTAAAAATACCAGGTTGGGAAACTGGCGCAGTCTATCCTTCTCTCGAGAGTAAATGGGCCTCTCTTAAGCCGTGGTAGGCAACCCGTCTAGTGATGGCGTCAGAATAAAAAATAGAAAAAAATGTGAAAGATTCCACGGAATTTGTTCACGTTTCACCTATAGGCAGGTTGGATCTCTGGAGAGCTCTTGGCTAAAGGACTCTCAAATGAACTTCTGTGTTTTGGTTTGGTCAGGCAAAATTTTTATTCTGCAAGTCTGCCATTCAACCTTAAATTTAAATCATAAAATTCTTCAAGAATGACATTGTCCTGAATCTCTGTGCCAAATCTTTACGTACCTCCCTCCCAACTTAGCGATGGATGCAAAACTCTTAAAATTTCCAAATGCATATATTTAATTTTAATGAAATTGAAACCCGTATTTAGAGGGTTTTCCAACATTTCTTCTGATTCTATTCGAAGGAGAAATGGGATGTGTGTGAGGTTTGTGTTCCATATAGAAAGAAAGGTTAGAGAATCTACAAAAATTTTCAAGTGTATTTTTATATAAAATTCACCTAAGACGATAGAAGTGTTCTCAAAAATCTAGATGCATCCCTAAAGGGAATCTGAGGGCATAACCTTACTAAAATTTAAAAATATATCCTATGTTTATTAAATTTACATTATAGAGAAAGGGATAGATATTTCTAGTGGAGACAATGAAAATGCTCCTGAATTTATAAGTACCGTTTTTAAACTTAAGGGAGTTATGGAGGCTGAATCTCCTTTAAAATTCCAAATATATCCTATTTTGATAAAATTTAAATTGTATATATAAAATTCTATGGGGAAGTTAACAGAAGTGGTCCTGAATATTTACTACATTATCGGTTGAATATGTATATGCCCCTACCTCTAAGTGACCTATGAGGACAGAACGCCCTTCAAAGTTGAAACACTTATATACAATTTTGCTGAAGCATGTATAAAAAGTTTTTCCTACATTTTAGCTGTCGTATATTAGTAAGTAAAGAAAATAGAAAAATGGCGTTATGAGCATAGTGAAAAAGAAGGTTCTTATTTAGAATTCGACTTAATTAAAATAAAGTATCTTTATGATGTACATACTCGTCACTGAATGAAAGATGTATTCCAAAAATTGTGTAAATTGATCAAGTAGTGTTTTATATAGAAGAAATTTTTTTTTTTTTTTTTTTTTTTTTTTGAGTAAATTATATTCATTATAGGGCTGATTTTTATCATTAAAATTGAATTATCTCCCTTTAATGATAAACAATGGTGGATCAGAAAAATAGTGCTTTGTTTAGTAATAAATTTGATTTTCTTAGTTAAAAAAAAATACTTGTTCAATTTACATAATTTTTGGAATATGACATTTTCATTCATACATCATAAAAATTTGTCTTGTTTTTTTTATTTTAGTCAAATTCTAGATAAAAACCAAAATGATATTATGATCCTCATTCGATTCCGAGCAACGTCAGGTCTTTTTACTAGTAAATAAATAAAAACTGATCTAACTTGTGTAGATGTTGGTGTTTTTTTTTTGTTTGTTTTTTTTTTATTTTTGCTTTTTGTTTTTTTTTTTTTTGTTTTTTGCTTTCTTATAAAAATTGTGCACCAATTTCTCTTTCTTTGCAGATAGTGATAGATTGAAGTTTTATGCAGTTGCTGTCATCAATGCTAATTCCAATATTGACATTAATTCTCTGGCAAATACAACGGTCTGTTTTCCAGGTAAACTTTTGTTATAACGGAAAAACCTAACACCTCTCTAACATTAACAATGGTTGACTAGTCATGAGAAACGCTGATGAAAAGAAAGATAGAAAAAGAGTTTGAAACACAGACAGAAAAAAGAAAGAAGCTCCCTAAATTGTAGGCAAAAATCTCTTTTAATAATACCTACGTATATGTATGTTTATGGGGAAAAATATGCTTACTCAGTTATATTCCACCCTTTATTTATACTAATCCTTTAATTAATGAAGCTCAATGTAACTACAGAGCATTTTTTTTTATATAGGAGTCCCCACTTATCAAGGCCCAGATGCCACTCGAGGATAAGGGTTAAAGAGTGTACAGTAGTCAATGGGACAATATCATAGTAATCGTTAGTAGGGTAAATTTTGTAAATTGAATTAAGCCGAGAGATAGAGCTTTCAAACGATACTACTCTTGTCAGTGTTGGTCGCATGTGTCGAAAGTTTTAGCAAGACATACGCGAGACGTGCAATAAGTAATGCCCCTGACCCACTTCCAGTTGTCTGATCTAGCTGAAATTTTGCATGTGCAATGATTTATATCTCTATGGCTTATGTGGCAAATTACAGCTCTGAACTAATTGTAGTTTCTGTTTTACAGGTGTTTGAACTGAGTCAGGTGTGACATGGAGCCTGTTGAATGTCAAGTAGTGATCCGGTTTTTGTATTTGAAAGGACGCACACCACAGGAGACTTTTGATGAAATGAAAGAAACTTATGGTGATAATGCCCCATCATATGACCTTGTAAAACGCTGGCATTGTGAATTCAAACATGGCCAGAAGTTTGTGGAAACAGCTCCCAGACCTGGTCGCCCCTCCCCCTTCTGCCATTGGTGAGGCATCTGTCTGTCAAGTTGAGGCTGCCATTTTGGAAGGTCGGTGCATTACTATTCGCCAAATAGCCCAAGATGTCAAGATAAGTACAGGGTTTGTGGAAACCATCATTCATGACCATATGCATAAGGTGTCTGCCAGATGGATTCTCAGGTTGCTCACACCATTCCAGAAGTGAGAACACGCCGAGTGCTCGAGGATGAATTTGGAGATGTGCCAAGAAGAAGAATCAAAGTTTTTTAAAAGACTGATTATACAGGATGAAACCTGGGTCCATCACTATCATCCGGAGACCAAAGCCCAATCAATGCAGTGGAAGCACTTGGACTCACCACCTCCAAAGAAGGCAAGGGTGCAGCCCTCCGCTGGCAAGGTCATGCTCACAGTTTTCTGGGACCAGGACGGAGTAGTGATGACAGATTTCCTGGCAAAGGGTACCACAATTACAGGAACCTATTATGCTTCACTTTGGAGGAAATTAAGGGAAGCTATCAAAATCAAGAGGCGGGGCAAGATCAGCAAATGTATCCTCCTCCTGCAGGACAACGCTCCGGTCTACAACTCGCATGTCGCCAGATCAGAAGCACGGACGTGTGGTTATGAAATCCTTCTCCATCCTCCCTACTCTCCTGACCTTGCACCCTCTGACTTTCACCTCTTCCCAGCCATGAAGTTGTTTTTGAAAGGAAAGCGTTTCCCAGATGATGCAGCCTCGATTTCTGAAGTCACGTCGTGGTTGGAGGACCAACCTGGGGTGTTCTACAAAAACGGTCTCCAGAGCTGCATCATGGGAGAAATGCATAACTGTGGGTGGTTCCTATGTAGAGAAAGACTAATAACTGTGCCAAGTTTCGTTGCTCTACTGCTATGGGAAGTGGGTCAGGGGCATTACTTATTGCACGCCCCTCGTACAAACACACACACATTAACAGATGTTTGAGATGTATATCAAAGAGGCCCATATTCTTTTTATTTTTTATTTTTTTTCAAAGTTAATGAGTTCATATTCTTCTGATGAGTTAAGGTGGAAAAGATTAAAAAATTGACATAATTATATGAATGTTTCTGCACTACAAAACAGATGCTGTCAAGAATTGAACATTTTAACATGCTGAAAGAAATAAATGGTAAGATGGACAACATCTTAGAATTTGGAATATAGACTTTTGTCATATATATATATATATATATATATATATATATATATCTCCTTCATTAAAATATTCTTGTTTGTACTATTCATACAACAAACTAATTGTGTTACCGCAATTATTGTTTGTGAATCATTCTGCCTCGGATTATCATTCTGCTTATATCAAAATTCAAGTTATAACCACTTTATATCCTGAGGTTCATAATTTTCTATTTCTGAACAATATAGACTACTGACTTTTTACCCGTCAAAATGTAGGAAGAAATTATAACCTCTTGACTTAAAATGAATGTTTTATGCGAAATTGATGGTTTAATATGGTTAAATTTATGCTCATTTTTGCATTAAATACTAATCCCTATTAATCCATGTAAACTGTACGTCGAACGACTTAGTTTGCTGCTCCTTATCATATTAAAGGTTCATACAAAGTTTTGTTCACATCAGTTCAGTAGTTTTTAGAGTGAATGTAATATTGCCTATTAATTTCTAACTATGCATCGAATGATACCATGGTTCGTTGCACCTTAACAAAGTCCATAGAAAATTTCAGCCAAGTGAAGCATGCATGGTCCCTCGTGAGTGCTCAGTGAACGAGGCATAAAAAAAATGACTAAGTTCAGCATTTGTCTCCCCCCCCTCCCCCATTTAGCCTCAAAAGTCCCCAGGGGACGTCAAATCCTGGTGAAAATGAACAAACAGTACGGTTTTAGGCCTTAACATATATAAATTTGACTTCTGCACCATGCAAAAAAAGAAATGACTAAGTCCATCATTTGCCCTCCCCTCCCCTCTCCCCATTTAGCCCCAAAAGTCCCGAAAGCCTTAACATATTTAAATTTGAGTTCAGCACCATGCAAAACTACTAAATAGACATACACAGAAAATTTGGGACAAATATGGTAAAATAGTTCCAAAAATGGAGTGTTTTTATTAGCCCTAAAAGAGCCCCTGGAGCACACCCAAGAGTTATTGTGAAGTATAGACAAACAAAATTATATAGAAATCAGTTAGTTATAACTTTTCAGAAAGTTTTATAAAAATCTAAGGCATCAATTTTTTTTTTTTTTTATACGTACAAAAGTGTTAATTTTAGCCATTTTTTAACCCAAAAGGCACCCGTGTAGGCCAACCGGAGTTTTCCCAAAAAATGGACTGGACAGACAGATAAACTAAGAAATATGATATAAATTACTTTGTACATTAATTTTTTTATACTAACGAATTACCAACACTTGTTAAAGTCAAAGAGTTAATGAAATAGATTGTAACCTGAATGATGAAGAATATTATGAGAAGATTGAAGATAATGAATGGAATGAACAAAATTTAGTTACTTGAGACTGGTTTATCACATATATTTGATTGGATTTAAAAATGACCATGTTATAGCTTTCAGATAAGCAGTCCTGTGTTTCAAAGACAAAGTCCTTGGAAAGATGCTGTGTTCCTGTGTTCATAGAAATTCCTTCTTGCTCCATGTGCCCAGCATCAGGTGGGATTTCCATAGAACTTCTTTGCAAGGAATATGTTACCACAGGAATGCTTCCCTGCTGATTACAACAAACACATCTTAAAAAAAATGATGTCCGCAAATACTTGTAATAAAGAGTCTCATAAGAAATTGAACTAGTTCATTGCATTGACCTATTTTAACACCTCCAGTGTTCATCTTTCAGATAACTATTCCATCTCATTTATCTTTATCCTCAAGTGGCTCTTGGCCTTGGTAAGTGGTGACCTAATAATAAAAAAAAAATTTGATACTTATATAGTATTGAGCACAAGTGAAAACAACAGTTCTAAATAAGTTAACAGGAAAACATATCAGGCAAAAATATGTATCTACCTTAAAAAATAGGACAAATTATTGAGTAAAATTTTAATTACAAATAAAAAAACTTTTTTTTTTTTTTTTTTTTTTTTTTGCTGCTCCACCATTGATAAGAGTAGAAATCCCATAAAGCAAGAGGAGATAAATGAACCTGTCATTCAACCAAGTAACGTCAGATGAGCAAAATATGAAAAATTAATTTTACTTTTAATTAAAATAGTAGAATTTTAATTAAAAATAAAATTAATTTTTCAGCTTACATTACTTGGTTCAATGACATTTTAAAGTGATAATTTTTCCTACTTTGTGGTGGCGCTCCTTATTTTTGCATGATACATTATTATATTGAAGAGTTTATTAATTGGAATACGATTTTTAATTGTACCCAATACTATATAAGCACCCAATTTTTTTTTTTTTTTTTTTTTTTTTCTAATCTGCAGAAATATTTTTAGATGCCGAATACAATCCTCATTTCTAAATCAAGTTTTTAGATTGTGTGTGTATTGATTGATTTGATTATTAAAAATTGTATTTGTTTATTTATATGTTTTGATAATTAAAAAAAAAATTTTTTTTTTTTCACCCTTAATCTTTGTTGTAGGTATTGGTATGGGAGCCGGATGGATTTATCCTATTTCTACCTTGATTGAGAAAAACCTTCTTAAAATTGTTGAATGCAATGCCATTGTGAAAACGGTTTCGGCATTCTTTTCCAAAATGTGTCTTCCAGGAGGATTAACTGCATTCTATAATCAATTAGGTAAGTAATCATATCTACTTATCTATCCACAAGTGCTATATCAGATGAAATGAAGGGAATCACATCCCCCCCCTTCTCTCCACATTTCTCTTCCCTTGTTAAATAAAATCTCTTAATCAGGGGTGTTTTTTTTAACAGTGTCATCTATAATGCCTAACAAGAGTTCACCATTTTGTATATAGTTTAATAACACAAAATACATCCTAAAATATACTTTAGTTCTGGGATTGAGATTGTTGAGAAAAAAAATGTCTGTTTTAACAAGTCATCCATTTCTTTCTTAATTATGTATTTCTCTCACGTCTATGTTGATTCAACCACTATATGTAGTTTTTAATGTTGCTGGAAGCATTTAAAGCATTACACTTTTTTTTCTTTTTTTTCAGTGTCATAATTTAATTTACATTTGTACACACCATAAATGTAAAATAATTTATTTACTTTTATAGATGAACTTGTGTGTGTGTGTGTGTGTGTGTGTGTGTGTGTGTGTGTGTGTGTGTGTGTGTGTGTGTGTGTGTGTGTGTTGAGCCAAAAAAAAAACAGTGGTAGTAAGCAGGCAGGCTCAAATCCGTACCGCGAAGGAGGAAAAGACCATGAAAAAAAAACGTGACGTCTTTGCTATTGCATCCATTGCCAAACCAGAAATGGCAGAGGTTTAAATTAAGGCTAGTCAATCGAAAAGAGGGGATAACTTTTGAAAATATCAGTAAAAAATGCAACCCCTCCTTGTAGAAAAGTGCCCAGTTGAAGGTGAAAGAATTAATGTTTTTAGCCAATTTTTTTATTTGTCATCCAAAGGGTCAAGCTTCAAAACGATACTGATCTCGTGAAAAGCTGTTGCCTCTGTCAAAAGTAGTAGGCAGACATACAAACACACATACATTTAAACAGACAGGTGAGATTTATATTATAGACTAGCGGGAGGTACCCAGCGTTGCCCGGGTGTTTCAAGGTGTGTGTGTGTGTGTGTGTGTGTGTGTGTGTGTGTGTGTGTGTGTGTGTGTGTGTGTGTGTGTGTGTGTGTGTGTGCTTAACATCATCTCTGTATAGATACTCCCTCAGGCATTTGTCTATTAAAATGGTCCTGTGACGATGGAAGTCATTTTTGGGCTCATGGACTTTAAGTGTCTGAGGGAATGGCACTCATCTCACAAGACTTTGCAATCATATATATATATATATATATATATAACTTGAGTTTCTTCAGCTATAATTGAAACCAAAACTTAAGAGTTCTTGGTAAAATTATTAATTAAAAAAAAAAAATAGATGACCTGAGCACCATCAGTTATAATCAAAACCATAACCAAAACTTATGAAAAATTTTTGGTAAAATTATTTATAAAAAAAATGACTTAAATGCTATCCGCTATAATCGAAACTGAAACCAAAACTTATGAAGAATTCTTGGAAAAATTATTTATTACAAGAAATGATAGGTCATAACAAACGACAGTCACTCAGAAGAAAAATTGATATAAGTATGACACAAAATAAATAATACACATGCTATCCTATTAATATATAGATAATAAAAATAATAACAATAAAAATAACATAACACTCGGAGCACCCTATCCTGCTTTGACAGTTTAAAAACCGACTTTATAATCTAGTAGGTAATGCTCTTTTCTCTTCTCTCCAACCATTTTTTAACAGAAGAGACATTGTGAGTTTGTCTCTGCTCTATCATTATTATTGGCAAGTGCTCAACTGAGGTCCAATGTATGGCCCCCTCTTGCCAATCTTTGACAAAATCACTCATCTAACCCAAACCACTATCATTAATTTCTCCCCACTCTCTATTGGTACCTAAATGTGGATTCCATGAACAAAGCTTCTTTCTGATAACTGACATCCTGTGGCAGTGGAACTCTCTGCCGCTTGCCTGTTTCCCACCTGACTACAACTTGGACATCTTCAAGTCCAACATAAACAAACTCCTGACAAACCGCCTCCTTAAATAAGACACTCTATCAAAACCCCTAATACTAATGATTACTCCAATACTATCTCATTGATTACTGTACACGCAATAACCCTTTTCCCTGAGTGGCCTTCGGGCCTTGATAAGTGGTGACCCCCCCATGTAAAAAAGAAAAAAAAAAACTGTTCTGCTTTTCTTGCTGATTACGATATTGTTGCCTTCAAGTCCAACGTAAACAAGTTCTTGTTGAACCATTCTCTTAAATAATCTAATTATACCAAATTTTCGTATATCGGCCAAAAACTTTTGACAGGCGCATCAGACTGAAAAAATTGATATCGTTAGAAAGATCAATCACTCGGATGACAAATATCTAAAAATTAGCCAAAAAGATTAATTCTGTGCCTGTCAACTGGGCTGTTTTTTGCATGAAGGGATCAGTTTTTGTGTCAACATTTTTGCAAGTCATCATACGCCTAGCGATCTCCAATGTACGTTAAAAAAACGTCGCCGTGGTCAAGACAGCTAGCACATTAGCTTTTTTCACCTTTTCCTCTTTCACGTTACAGGTTTTAGCATGGCTTCTGTGGCTAATATACTTTTTTTTTTTTTTTTTTTTTTTTTTTTTTGTGCTCGCATGGGTTAAGGTACTTACTATTTTCATTGGAACAATTCATTTATTTGTTCCTTTTTTGTTTTGTTTTTTACGGCGGTTTAAAAGGGAAAGTGTGTGTGGGGGGGGGATCTATGTCTGCCAAAAACTTTTGGCAGACGCACCGGACTATGACAAAATTAGTATTCTTAGAAAGATCAGTCTGTCGGATAAAAAGTATCTAAATATTGACCAAAAAGATTAATTCTGTGCTGGTCAACTGGGTCGTTTCTTGCAAGAAGGGGTAACTTTTTTGCGTCAACGTTTTGGAAAGTCATATGCCTAGTAATATCTATGTACGTTAAAAGAAAACGTTATTTCAAGCCGTTGTGATGTCATAAGTCATCATGGCCATGACAGCTAGTACATTAGCTTTTTTCCACATCCTTTTCCTCTTTCGCATTGCAGGTCCAAACCTGCCTACCTACTGCATTTATTTATTACTAGCAAGGGGTACCCGGCGTTGCCCGGGTATTTTTCGGGGTATGTGAAAAAACCCGAAAATGTGAAAAAAAAAAAAACGAAGCCTTCACGATGCGCAGTTGGAAAATAGTAAAGTGTTTAAAAAAAAAAAAAACAGGTGCTCGTTTTTGATTGACGTGACGGCGATAGGTATTCAGCAGTTATTTTCTGCGGGACAGTTTTGAATGAGGTGAATAAATCGGTTTGTTTGTTTTTGAAAATCCACTCCGTTTATTAGGAGGAGCGAAATGAAAGCTAGTCTGATATGACGAAGTCGACATTGAACAAATGTTATTTAGCTCTCTTGAGACAACTGGCTTTCGGCCTGTGGATATTTATTTGCTCCCCCACCGAGCAAATTAGGCACAAGGCCAATTTTTATTGTGAGGAGTCAAGGGAGGGGGAAGGGAAAAAGGGGACCAGCTCCCGAGAGGAGGGAAATGGGAGCTGGTTAAAGGTCAAGCATGTGGGGTTGCCCCCACATCTGGTCTTTGCTAGTCATAGCTTGCAGTATCTGCCGGAACAGATACTACACTTTGATCATGTCACCCGGGCCCCGGAGGGCGCGCGGGCAAGTGGCTTTCAGCCTGTGATTAGTCGAGTTTCGCTTTTTTTTATACCGAAAACCGAATGTAATGCGTGTCGATGCGGGAAATGTCGAATAATTAACGTTTGAAAGTAAATAAAATTAAATAGACAGGCGAGCTCCGTGGGTAACTCTGAGATATTACAATTTATAGATGATATAAAAAGTTTTTTTTTCTTCTGGGGGTTGTTCAATATCCTTAGTATACCACTTCTCTTTCCACCCGGGCAACACTGGGTACCTATGCTAGTATTTATATAAAATGCAAAAATCATTTGTCAGGTGAATGTGACGAAAAATATGGGCGGAAGTAATAAGGATGTATTACTGAGAAAGATCTGGTCTGGTATAGGATATATAGGTTTGGAAGTCAATTTCTAAATGCTGTGGAACATTAAAAAAAAATTTGAGGGCGACCTAAAGGCTCCCTTTTCATTAGCTGTTACACTGAAGTATAGGGGATGGCATCACTCTATTCCCAAGATTGCTCCACTTTCTTTCCCTTATGTTGAGTAAGGATGTATCGAGTACTAAATTTTTTTTTTTTAAGTCTTTAGTATGACTTTACTGAGGATTGAACTCTGGTTTCCTGGTCCATTAGCAAACATTCTTACCATTATGCCAAATGGGCCAGCTAGTATTGAACTTATGCAGATGTTAAACTGAGTGTATATCAATGGATTTATTGGTCTAAATAACACATGAGCCTCAAAGATGTTTAATAAATAAATTTATGTCTTTATCCCCTTTCCCTTCCCCGTTTTTATTTTTCTCATCCCCCCCCCCTTTTGATTTTTCTCATTCCCCCCCCATTTTGATTTTTTTTTTTTTTTTTTTCATCTCCCCCTCCTCCCCCATTTTTATTTTCCTCCTCCATTTTTATTCCCCCTTCTTTTTTACTTTTCACCCCCTTTTATTTTCAGGAAACAATCCAAATAAAGCATGCGATCTCTGTACTGGTTATGGGGATGAACACTGCACAACAGGTGATCCATACTCAGGATATAGTGGAGCATTTCGATGCCTTGAAAGAGGAGTTGGACAAATAGCATTTGTCAGAGACAATACTGTTGAACTCATGTTGAGGAATGACACCAATTCCATGAATGTAAGTGTGTTTTTTGTTTTTTTTGTTATAAGCTGTATTAAATCATAAATAATAATTTTGATTTTCACATTTTACAACCAACATGAATAATACTTCCTATTCTGTGGTGTATGGAAGTGTTTATATTATTTGTTTTGGTAATTTTGCTTATTCATTTTGTTTTTTTATTTTGCATATGTTTAGGATTTTGGTCTGTTTATCTCTGTATCTATCTGTATGGCAGGTGTATGTTTGGCATCAGATAAGTTGCCTCATCCCTAGCTTGAATAAACTGATAAAATCCTCAGTGGCAAATACACAAAGCCAACTGGTTCAAATTTAAATATTTTTGAACATGAAATACTCAAAGAACAAAACCCTTTCACAAACATTAATCCAATTAATCTCCAAATCTGCTTGGGCTTAAAAAAAAAAAAAACGTCTGATCTTGATCATTGCACCAACCAAGGAGAATTTTGCCATCTTTGTTATATGCCACTTTGAACTTCCTGTTCATGACATTATATCCCCAAAAAAAGGGGAGAAGGAAACTCCTGGAAGGATGGTAGTGTGCAATCATTTGGGCTATGACAACAGCATATTCTTTTCATTGTTTTGACTCTCGAGTATATATCCGACACAGTTAATCAACCGAGAACCACATCACTCTACATAAAAGCATATAAGCTGTTGTCCTAGCCCTAGTAATCACAGAACAGATAGTATACTAAGCTTCTCTTGAAAAGGAAAAAGGGTGTAATGCCTAGGAGGCTGGCATTGCAAAATGATACATCTAGAATAGTATTGTAACCCCCCACAGCTCTCCGGTTCCGCTTTCGAATTGGCTTCCAAATGTCATCTGGGCTATCTGAGGAATATATTGCATTCACAACGATGTTTTCAATTAAAGAAAAAAAGTCAAAGCTTAATTGGTTTTTCTTAACATAGAATTGATTATTGTCTTCGACTTTACAAATAATAATTACACACTGGCCTAGTCATGCAACTTAGAGGGCTGGCAGTTTTCTTTCTGTAACCAAGTACTTTGTTCTTTTTCTACCGTCAGCCTACGGGGAAGGATCAGCCGACACACGCGTATCGGAACGTATCATCCAAGTGCGTCGCAAAAAGAATCTCTCTCTCTTTCCTCACCTCGTTTTATCAATATTGCTAGCTGTAACCCCCCCCCTCACCTCTCCAAATATGCCCAAAAGTGGGCGGTCAACCAATCAGCGGCCGCACCTTTGTTCGTGGAGGGGGCTGCAGTAAGGGCTTGCTTGGTTGCCGAAGAGAAAGAAAAGAAAATAATAAAAGCGACCCTTACATTTATCTAAGCAAAAGAAAAGATTTTCCTCTCATCTTCTCTCCCCCACCTCCTCCGCCCCATCAGCGAGGAAATAAACGTCCCCCTGCCAGGAATACGAGATGTCACGCCTAATTAGCCTCAATAGACCTGCCACGCGGGCCTTCGGGTGGTCTCTCCTTTAGTCACTGGACAACATCTCTACCGGCGGTCTATCAACACAAGTTCGTCTGTTAATTTTCGGAATTATCTTTGACTTCTTCTAGCGTTGACATGCACTGTGGTATTCCTAGCAAGGGGGAGGGGAGATCATTTTGATTATCCAACAAGAAACAGATGTATTCTGTTTAAAACAACATCAAACCATCATCATTAGAATTCAGCCGTGCAAATTCCTCTGAATTCGTGTCAATGAGACCACCTAGGCAACAAGCTGTTCCTTAATCAATTAGCAAGGTCTCTCGGCATCGCTCAGTCCCCATCGGGTCACAATATAGTAAATTGAATTGAGCAGTAAAAGATACTAATAATAATATAGATTCCGCTTCAGACAGATCCCAAATCAGTACAAATGCTTCAGTCTTTCCTCTTTGTCCATAAATCTTCCATTTTTAACTGATGTTACTGTCTGAAGATACTAGCTTCCTGACCTAAAATGCACCAAATATGAATATTATTGGAGTGCGTTTTTTTCCTCATGGCAAAATTTTAATGCCAAAGCCAGCAATTTCTTTCTTAAAAAAAAAAAAAAGAATCCAAGCCAAACACCATGAATAGATATTTGAAGATATAAAGAACTTGAAACATAAAAACTTCCCTTGATACCTCTTTACCTGTAGCTCAAGATACCAGGGTGAATGAGTTCCTCTTTGAAAGCTCGTGCGGTTGAGTGAATAGCAAGGATGGTAACAAAATAAATTACTGGATTCGGCATTAAATAAACCAAAAAGAGTTGATATGCTGTAAAGCAACCAAATCTTTCATTTCAAGCAAACTCTTCCATCGTAAATGGTATTTTCTTCATTTCTCTTTTATCAGAACTTCAAACTTCTTTGTCCTTATGGTTCTCATATGCCACTAAACCAATATAAGCAGTGCAACTGGGGAAAAATTCCGTCCCACATCGTCATGGTTTCTGGAAGCAAATCTCTCAAGGAAGTTCAGCCTTTCAAAGATTTTCTCGTTTTAATCGATGAACTTTTTGGCGCCAATGGGAGATACAGGAGTCAATTCTTTCTCTACGATTCCAACATCGCAAACGATGACCGCAAGAATCTCCTCTTTTCCGATGGTACCATTGGACTTGAAGATATTGGGAGAAAAAATACAGATTTCTCTTGGATTGGTAAGGAATTTTTTTTTTTTCTTTTTTTTTTTTTTTATAGAATCTTTAAAGGTCAGTTAGTTTACCATATTTCTTCAACGAGGAGTCTATCTGTCCTGACACTTTCTCCATTTTTACACATATTTTGTGATACTATTGGCATTCCCCTTCACCAAAATGTTGGGAAGTAGGGGAAAAAAAGAACAGTATGATAAAAGAATAATACAAAAAAGAAGTTTATTAGTGGAAAAAATGTGTAGGAAATAGGGTTTATCAGCAAAACAACGGAGAGGAAGTTGTTCGCTGGGGTAGACAAGTAAAGATGAATGATATTGTTACTCAGGGTGTGTCAAACAAAATGTCAGACATAAAAGGTAGGTATACTTTGAGTTAGTGTGTGCATGTTTTAGGTGTGGCCGTGAAATTTATGACAGTGTGGGATTGTTCTGAATGCAGCAGTTGACAGTTATGAGTTAAGGATAGTTGCTAGTTGGACACTGAAGCCAAATCTTAGCTTCGATGAGATCAGAAAAGCTTTTAAGAGGTTAGGGTGTTAGTTTCCTATGATAGAGTACAATGAATATTTACAGAAAATGTCAGAATCTGTGTTTTCTTTTGAATAATTTTATTTTTATGCTTTTGGGCCAGTGCAGCCCTTCAACAGTCGCCAATGTGTGAGACAACAACACGTCCAGAACGAGAAGAAATGAAAAAAATTTTTTTGTTTGTTTAAATAAAGTTTTTAATAATTACAAAACATTTTATTGCAAACAGGATTTTCCCTACATTTTAATGTAAAGCTAGATTTTGAAAAAAAAATATCAATCCAGGATGACTCATTTTAAGGAGCTTATTTCCTCCCAAAATGGAACACAGTGGATTGGAATCGTGGTTTTTTTCCTTTTTTAAAATAATAAAATGCCAGCCAATGAAAAGTTTGATTTTAAATAGTTTTATTAAACTTTTGTAAATATATATAAAAAAAAAACAAATATATCTAATATATAAAAAGCATTTGTGTATGTCCAAAAGACTTTTTGGCTGGGGGGGGGGGGGTTCTCATGTCGGTTAGATTCCGGGAGAAGTTTTCTTATACTTCCTAGATCGTAATATCTGATTCGCAAACAGACATCTTTTTTTTTTCTTTTTTTTTTTGCTTGAGTTTTAAAAAATTCCTTTTTGAGTGTTTATTTGTCTTTTTCATAAAAATAAAGCAAAACTAATCAGATGAATGCCAACTCCTGGCCTTCCGAGTAGTATCTGTTCTATAATTGGTCTTTCGTCAATGTAGGGGAAACCCTTCATACTAAGACAATTACTATTTATTTGGATACTGCTAGAGTGGCCCCTTTTTGGCGGGAGCTGGTTTTCCCCAACATTAAAAAGACCTTGTGTCTAATTTGCTTTCATGGGGAAACAAATAAAATGGCAGGAAGCTTAACTGGCCTCTGGCCAGATTTTAAAGCAGCATTCATTTCTGTGCGTGTGTGGCGACTCCTTTGATTCTTAAGTTAATTACCAACTCATTGATTTCACTATCCGCTATGGTGTAATGGTTAGCGAGGAAGACTAATTACCCTACTTTGTCGAGTTGGATCCCGCCTCTCTATCTTTTTAATTTTTTTATTTCGTCTTTAAGCCAATATCCTTCACCCGGGCAAAAGTTAATTACTAACTCATTTAATTCACTATCTTTTTTTTTCTTTTTTTTTTTTTTTTTCCTACTCAACACACACCTCCAAAAACTCGGGCAGTGCCAGGCACCCCCACTTTTTTTTTTTATAAAAAAAATAGCTGGACTCATGTACTTGAATTGTCTCCCTTTAACAATAGCAGATCAGAAAATAGTGCCTCACTTTGTAATAAAATTTGATTTTCTTAGTTAAAAAAACAAAGTACTTTTTGCAATATGACATCTTCATTCTGTGACAAGTACATACATCATAATTTATCTGTAGTACTTTTTTTTTTTTTTTAATTTAAAGTTGAATTCTCAATAAGGCCCAAAAAAAGGATATAGTAGTGTTCCTCATTCAATCCCGAGCAACGTCAGGTCTTCTTCTAATAGTAAATAAATAAAATATAACTTGTGTAGATGTCAGTGTGCTTTCTTTTTGTAAAAGCAAGCATTTTATTTTTATTAATGCTTTTTGTCTGTTTTTTTTTTTTTTTTTTTTTAGGGACCGAGTTTCACAAGAAGTTGGAAAATTTAAACCGATGTCCTCTAAAAATTGCCCGTTGGTGTGTGATCTCTCTAGCGGAAAAAACAAAGTGTGAAGACATGCTGATGGCGCTGAGAGCCAAAAACATCAAACCTGATCTTGATTGCATCTTGGCTGAAAATGCTATCAGTTGCATGAAACTTATCAACTCTGGGGATGCGGACCTTGTAAATTTGGATGCTGGTGACGTCTACACAGCTGGCACGTAAGGACATTTTAAAGAAACCGTAGATCATAAAAGTAAAATTATTAATTTAAAAAGACATTTCAAAGTATATATATATATATATATATATATTATATATTAGACTACCCATGACCCATTGGGTCAGTATGTTATATTAGCTATGGAATTAATGTATGAGCGTGACACTTGTGACGTAAAGAAAATAGTTTTTTGTGTATATTATTCATTTTAATATACTTTCTATGAAAGTATATTAAAATGAAAAAAGAATATAGATAGATTTCTATGAGTCATTCTGTTTATAATTGTTTATTTTTGAAAAAAAAACTTACAGCCATTGAATTATAAGTGGTTTGCCATACTTAAAGGTAACTGTGCACTGAACAGATACCATAATACTTAAAGTTAAATTCAAATTTCGATATGTCTTTTAATTTAAACGCAAAGAAAAAACAATTGGGACGCTGAAAATGTACACAGTAAAACAATGCATTTTATTGTCACGTTGATTATTTTTTTGTAACGCAAATTAAAAAAAAACATTTTCGGGGTTATTTATGTTGGTAGTAGAAGAAAATGAATTAATGTTTTTTAAGAAAGGGTGTATTAAAAAATGGAGAATAAAAAAAATTTGAAAAAAATGAAGGCGGTGGATAAATCACCGTTATAAAATGCTCATATGATTGTTAAAGTAAATTTATTTGTAAGAAAATTGCGTAAAACTAACTTAAACGTAATACGGAAATAAACGATGTAAAAAAATGCAGAAAGTATTAACAATTGTTTATTTGAGTAATTTAAACGTGGAAAAAAAACAATTGGGATGCTGAAAATGTACACAGTAAAACAATAGGTTTTATTGTCGTGTTGATTATTTGTTTATGTATGCATGCGCAACTGGTAATTGTAAACCGGATGTTACAACACCCATTACAAGGTCATTTGAGTTTTATAATTTTATATATATATATATGTGTGTAGATAGATATATTCATTTATTTAGTGAGGGTATACATCAATTTGGGTTTTTAGGTAAAAAGGAACACTTTATACCATGGTATTTTGAAGCTTATATAAACTCCAAAACCATTCGTTGAGCTTTGTATTTTCCCAATAAGTCTCTGCTTCAAGAACTGATTTTATTCTCTTCCTTTAACACTGCCATTTATATATATATATATATATATATATATATATAATATTTAGTAATGTGATTGATAATTTAAAAATCAAATTATAATTAAATTAAAAATCAGTTTCCTAAGAAGGAACAACAACAAAATAAATAATTTGTACGATCGTTTCAGAAAACAGTGTTTTTATTGTGGTAGACATCAAGTTACGGACAATAATTTTTACATATAGTGTTTTTAACAAAGTTTCCTCATCAGCAAATATTGGGAAGGGTTTTTATTATATGTAAAAGACACCATAAATAAACCTAGCATTAAAAGTAAGGCAGATGTATCTGGAAAAAATTAAAAATAAAGGTATGGATTTAACTTGATAAGAAAATTAATATGGGTTAGATATAGAAATAAAATAGAGTAAAATTATAAATCTAAATTTGGTTTAAGTACATATTAAGTATATATATATATATATATATATACACTAAAATTTGGTAAAAGTTCTTGGAAGCATCTTTAAGAAATTTTAAATAATCAACAAAAACCTCTTTGAAACTGTTTTAGATATTTTATTAGAAATCATTTGATTTTTTTAACTATATATTTTTATTAATTTTGGATAATAAAATATCCATTATCAGAAAAAGTTTGTTTACAAAAGAAAAAAATTATAAGTTTTTTCTTTTTTTTTTTTTTTTTTTTTTTATATACCATAAGTGGACCTCCATACAGGACAAGTAGACTGTGGAAGAAAAATCTATATATCTATAAAAGTGAGAATGTGTGAGGACAACTCTCAACCTATATACTCAACAAATTTTTTATTTACAAACTTGAAATTTGATATGCCGGATATTCAAACCTGTAGAAAGCTTTTTAATCCGTTTTCATCCAGAAAAAATGGCTGCTAAAGAGTCAAAATTGAAAAATGGTACTTGGGGTGGGATCACCAGATTTTTTATGTTTGTCAACTGCTTCACAACAGCGCATGTGTGAATCATTCACATGACAGTTTCCTGATGTTAAGAATAAATAGGTTTTAAAACACTTTTTAAAGATTGTGGCAAGCTGGCCCAATGGTTATCGTACTTGACTTGCTCTCTTTAGGTTTTGGTTTCGATCTTGGCTCTAGTATTTTTTTTATTTACTTGCAAGAAGTGAACTGTTTAGAAAAAACAAAACTCGCATGCACATGTCTCAGTTTCTTTCCGTTTTTTATTTTATTTTTTTTTTTTTAAGAATTTAACATTAAGTTTAATACCAAGCAACACTGGGTACATCTAGTAAATAAACTTTTCTTTTCTTCTTTTTTTTTTTTCCAACACTTTATCTGATGAGTGATATTTTACTACCCAAACTTAATATAAAAAAAAAAAATGCCAAGTTTAAAAAAAATTTTAAACTTTCAATAAAATATTTGCATTTTAAACATGGTTCCGAAGGTATTTTGTTTATTAAAAATTGCATATATATATATATATATATATATATATATATATATAATATTTCCATTACTATATTGTCCAATTGACTACTGTACACTCTTAACCCTTATCCTCGAGTGGTCTCTGTCCTTGAGAAGTGGTTATGCCTATGTAAAAAAAAAAAATAAATAAATAAATTAAAAAAAAAAAGCATGATTCAACTAAAACTGTTCTGTGCAAATCGTTACATATTTTGTACAATCGTCTTAGTTCATTTTTAATTACTTCATATCTGACTTATGATGACCTAATGGTAATGTAATAGGTTTCACTGCCATAGTTTTGGTATCGTTTTTGTTTTTCCTTTTTTTTTTTAATCATGGCTATACATTGGGTTTAATATCATGAAGTAATGGATAGAGATTGGACTCTATAATCAATATCTAGATGAACTAAAAGATCATATTTAAGCATATTTTACAATCGGACAACACTGGATGCCAATCGAGTTTCGGAATTGAGGCTGCATTAATTTGTTTGTTTTTAAATCACTACTATAAATTCGGTACAATCTCAACTGGAAAGAATTTACATGGCTGAAATAGGAATTAATTCCTGAAAAATATTGTTTGATCATGAAACACTTTATTTTTACAATTTTTGTTTTGGAACTTAAATAAGATTCTTTGTAAGTTAGTTGTACAAACATCTACATATGTTTATTTTACTCTGGAAATGGTCGAAGCAGTTTGATTTGAAAGCCATATTTTTTGGAGAGGAGGATGGAGGTTAACTATTTTTCAAGGAGCTAAAATATTTTAATAAATATAAAAATATTTTTAAAATATTTTAATCCCATAAATTAGAATAAAAACATTAAAAATAAATACAATGAAAATAGCAATATGACATTTACTAAACTGTGTCTTCAAAATGTATAAACATTTTGACCCCCTCCCTTTACTTAAAAATTCACCAAAAATCAGGAAATCAACCAATTTTAATGAAATTTTCAGTATTTATCAAATAATGATCGCAGAATATAATGAACTAATTATTTTTATTGAACTCTGAGTGGAAATGTATCATTTTTAAACAAAAAATACCTTATAATTTTCAATAGTAAATAAAAAACGCAACAATTTATTTTTGCTTTTTTTTTATGTATAAATAAAGCATCGTAATTTGTAACAATAAAAAAAAATAATTTTTACAGGAACATTACGAAAAAAGCCCTTAAATCCGTATTAATGAATCTGATATAACTCAAAGAAAAATGAATTTCTCGAACTACCGATATTACCATTGAATTAAGCATTGTTTATTTAATATTTTCAAACAAAAAAAAAATTATAATAGCAAAAATATTTCTACTTTTTTTTTTTTTTTAAATTACAGGTTTCGCATAATTTTTATATGCAAGATTTTAATAATTTCCTTGCTCGTAAGAATGTGAAACTTTCGGCGTAACAATATTTTTATATAATCTCAAACAATAATTGAAAAATAAAATTAATTTAAAAACAGGAGCATAAAAAATAATTAAATTAAAAAATGATAAAAATTGATACATACGTTCAGAATAGAAATGTATGGAGACACGTCTGTGGGATAAAAAAAAAGAAATCTGACACCCCACCTCTTTTTTATTATCATGAATTCATTTTGAAACCGCATTTCGATTGGCTAAAATTTTGGCCCCCTTATAATCGTGTTTACATTTTTTTTAGTTTATTGCGTTTTTGGCGAGCGGTAAATTACTTGCTTTTTGAGGTCTAATTAAGTTTTTTGTTTTTTTTAATTTTTTTTTTTAATTCAATATCTTAGGACTTTACTAATTATCTTTAAAATAGACCCAGAAAACTAATTTCTCTTTTTTTTTTTTTTTTTCTTTTTTTTTTTTTAATTCAATTTTCACCCCAAACAAGGCACGGTGCCACTTTGAAGTAGGGAGCTACTATCGGGGGACATAATTTGCGGGGCATTATGAAGGGAGATGAGTAGAAAGATGTCTGTTCACATTACACTTGAACTTCTGCATATCAGTACAGTTGGGAAAGCAGAATCCCAGAAGGGGGTTCCAAAGACTTGCAGTTCTGGGGAAGAAACTATTGGAGTAAAAGGCTTTCTTGCACCTAGGGATCTCTACTGTAAATGGGTGGGACTTAGTTGTTTGTCGGGGGTAGTCATGTCGAGGAGGTACAAGTGTTTGCAGTTCATCAGAGCATTCTCCATTAAAATACTTGTAGAACAGGCAGAGGGGTGCAACATCTCGTCAATGGAACAGAGGCTGAAGCTTAGATGACATTTCAGGACCTATCATGTTGGCAGCTCTCTTTTGAACCCTGTCCAGGAGTGAGAGACAAGCAGCAGATGCACCAGCCCAAATGTGACAACAGTACTCCATACATGGGCGAATGGTGGCCTTATAGAGGTACAGAATACTTTCAGGTGTAAGTAATTTTCTAGCATGATAGAGAGAGCCCACCTTCTTTGCAGCAGCCTTGGCAATGCTCTCAATGTATCTATTCCAGTTGATATTCCCTGTAAACGTTAGGCTGAGGAGTTTAAAAGAAGGACTTTCAAGCAATTGCTATTGGTGGTAGAGAAGGTTTCTAGTAGTTATTGAAGGAAACAAGTTTAGTCTTGGCAGCATTGAATGTGACCATCCATTTTTGTTCCCATTCCACTACAGATTGGAGGTCATCCTCTAGTGTTTCTGCCATTTCCTTAGATATGTGTTCATTTGTTTTCCCCTCATATCTGTTATAGTGTCATCGGCAAATATACCCATGTCCCAAACAATTTTATCAGGGAGGTAATTTATGAATATCAAGAATAATAAAGGTCCAAGGATAGACCCCTGAAGTACTCTCGCATTTATATCATATTGTTTAGATGTATGATCGTCGATAACAACTTGGATTATTCTCTTACTTAAGAAGGATTTAATTACATTATGTATTCTTCCAGTGATACCATATGATCTAATTTTCCTTAGAAAACCATCGTGCCATACCCTGTCAAAAGCCTTAGATATATCAAGGGCTACTGCTCTACCCTCCCCTGTTTAGTCCATAGACTACAGTTAAGATATCTGCTGTTGAACAGGCTTGCCTGAATCCATATTGTTTGTCAGTCAGTTTAGCAGCTGTTAGGTGCTGGACTAGGGCTTGATTAACTAAGGACTCAAATATTTTGGCGAAAAGCGGGAGGAGACTAATGGGGCAATAATTTAGTGGGTCAGTTCTTTCACCAGAATTCTTGAAAACTGGTACCACAGAAGCGGTTTTTCAGCAGTCGGGAAAGCAAGATTCGTTAAGGCATTTATTGTAAAGTTTGAAGAGAACTGGAGCAACACCGGCAGAGCATTATTTTAATGGCACATCTGGGATGAGATCTGGTCCACATGCTTTTGAGGTGTCGAAGTTTTTTATGATACCATGTACCTGAGAAGAGGTGATTTTCAAATCATCTAGTGTGGCATCTGTCTGCAAAGGAAAGTCAGGGAGAAAGTGGTGAGCCAGGTCCAGTGTGGAGTTTGAGACAATCCGACTGGCAAGCAGATTAGCCTTGTCGGTTGCCGTGCAAGCAATCTCATGATTGTTTAATAGTTGGGGAATCATTGACTGCCCATTATTTACTACGCTGTTGTAGATTTTCCAAAAATCACAGGTTCCTAATTTCTGTGCTTCAGTGCGTTTTATGGTGGTTTCAGTGTAATCTGCGCTATTACTCTCTTACAATTATTTCTAGCTTCTATATACTTCTGTTTGTTTGAACTGGACTTATGTTGGTTGAATCTGCAGAACGCATGCTGCCTTTTGAGCAATGGCAGTTGCACAAGCAGAAGTAAACCATTGGGGAGAGTGGGGCTTGCTATAGAATCTTTTAAAGGATTTTTACAATGAATTTGTTTAACTTCAAAATTTAGCTGAATTGGTTAGCTCGTCGTGAAAACATTTTTCATAACTTTCTTTTTCACGTGTACAAATATTTTTTTCCTTTAGAAAATTGATTTTAATCTCTAATCTTTCAAATACAATCAAAAAGTAATTGGAAAAAAATTATGATAAATCGGCTTTCAAAACTACGTCCCCCTATTTTTGTCCGCACCTAATGTGTGTGTGTGTGTGTGTGTGTATATATGTATATATAATGTATTTTATGACTGTGCAATGCCACATGCCCTCCACTAGTGTCATATATGTGTATGTTTTCTATAAAAAGAAAGGTTAGAGAATCTATAAAAGATTAAGTATATATAAACATGTTAATGTGAAAAAAGGTTTTTTATTTTTATTTTATTTTTGAATCAAAGGCTAAAGGCCACTTAAGAATAAGGGTTAATGAATGTAAGTTGATATTGTAATAATCTTTAATGGTGTACATAGGGTAGCATTTGATTATTTATGGGTATGGCTCAACAAGAACTTGTTTACATTGGATTTGAAAGCTACCATGTTGTATTCAAACGGGAAGCAGACCAGTGGAACAGTGTTCCAAAGGCGGGCAGTTCTGGGAAAGAAGCTTTGTTCATGGTATCTGTGTTTTAGATTTAGGCACAGAGTAGGGGAAATCATATATATATATATATATATATATATATACATATACAGGTTGTAGCTAGTAGGGTGTTTTCTTTTGTTTTTGTTTTTTTGTGAAAGTTTAGCAAGGGGAGCCCATAGATCGGAGTTTAGTCAAGCACTTACTATGAAAATAGTGGTAGTGGAAAATGACATACTGTTCCTCATCAAATTCCCAACAACGTTGGATTTTCATGCTTGCCAATAACAAATGATAATGAAATATATTTCACTTTTAACACTTTACTGCAATTTCATAGTATCACTAATAATTAGAAGTGTCTTACAGTGACATTTTTTTTTTTTTTTTCTTTTTTCTTTTTTACAAACCAAACTAAGAAAAATCTTGTTTTAGTTATGAACAAGTTATTTGAGCTTGGCAGTAATAAGAACACAAAATACACATACATTAAAGATTAACTATTGACAAAAAGCAAAAGAGGTTTCACTTTAAAAACATTTGGTCATCTGTATCTCCTATCAACTGCACAATTCTTTTTAAAGAATTAGTCTGTTTTTTTTTTGTTTTTTGTTTTTTTTCTCCTACTTGTCATTCTCATGCTTTTTAACTTTCAATAATTTCAGACGATTTGGTCTTGTTCCAATCGCTGCTGAGGATTATGGTGATATGACGATGTCGTTCCATGTTGTGGCAGTTGCAAAGAAGACCGAATCCAGAATGACGCTTTTCAATATGAAACGTAAGAAAATGTTCTTATTCTTGTATCGGCAATGGCATTGCCTTGTTGCACTTTTAGGTGGTGGCATGTGCTGTTGTAGACGTGCCCTGTAGTAACTTTGTGCATTGGTAAGCGCTGATGTGGGTGTGCCTCATAGAAACTTTGGGTGGTGGCAAGCGCTGATGTGGGTGTGCCTCATAGAAACTTTGGGTGGTGGCAAGCGCTGATGTGGGTGTGCCTCATAGAAACTTTGGGTGGTGGCAATCGCTGATGTGGGTGTGCCTCATAGAAACTTTGGGTGGTGTCAAGCGCTGATGTGGGTGTGCCTCATAGAAACTTTGGGTGGTGGCAAGCGCTGATGTGGGTGTGCCTCATAGAAACTTTGGGTGGTGGCAAGCGCTGATGTGGGTGTGCCTCATAGAAACTTTGGGTGGTGGCAAGCGCTGATGTGGGTGTGCCTCATAGAAACTTTGGGTGGTGTCAAGCGCTGATGTGGGTGTGCCTCATAGAAACTTTGGGTGGTGGCAAGCGCTGATGTGGGTGTGCCTCATAGAAACTTTGGGTGGTGGCAAGCGCTGATGTGGGTGTGCCTCATAGAAACTTTGGGTGGTGGCAGCATATGCTAATGCTTTTCCTCATACAGTATTACTAATCAAAGATTTGATCGGAGAATTTGCTTAGGAAACCTTGCCTCATCCTGCATATTCTCTTGATCTTGCTCCCTCGGATTATCACTTATTTCAAGAATTACAAAACTATTTAGATAGCCTGAGTAGAGATTGAACAGAATCAGTAGCAAACTGTATAGAGCTTCAACTGAATGCTACCAAGACTGAGTGTATGCCAATTTACATTTGCAACAATCATGAAATTAAAACCCTCACAAATAACAAACTCAAATGTGTTGAAGAATACACATATCTAGGATCACACATCAGAAACTCTGAGAAAGACTTTAACATTAAAAAGGGCATCGCATGGACTGCTTATAACAAAATGGATAAGATCTGGAAATCCAATCTTGCTTACAAATTCAAAATCTAAGTTTTCCGCGTACGTATTGAGCCAATCTTACTCTATGGATCTGAAACTTGGACTCTTTCAGCAAAACAATAGTCATTTGGACGGATGTTACACACGTCTTTTGAGAAGAGTACTCACTCTCTCATGATGAAATCACCCAACTCTAGAAATAGTAAATGGAGACTTGCTGAGAGTATCAACCTCAGTTTGCAAGAGACGTGTTTAGTTTGCTGGGCATTGTGTACGTGTTACAGATGAATTTGTTTTATCATTTGTACTGTGGAGACACCCATCATCTCACAATCAATCATGATGATGATGATTCATTCAAAAAAAGTAGTTTCAAATTTACAACAAAAAAAAAATAAATAAAGTCGATTAGATTGATTTATTTCGTCATTGCAAATTTCAGTTAAATGATCGATTCTCTTTCAATAGCCGGAACGCATGTTTCGTTTTATATGCCCAACGTTTCATATTTCACATTTTTTGATTTACCGGGTCATTTTGGCTACTAACTGAGCCACAGTAACGTGTAGCTAGGTACAGCTAATTTGTAATAAAGATAATATAGAAATGAAGAGACTTGTTATTTTCAGTTATTTGTAGCATTCAGATGAAGCTCTGTACAGTTTGCTACTGATTCAGTTCAATCTCTACTCAGGCTATCTAAATGGTTTTGTAATCCTTGATATAAGTGATAATCTGAGGATATGCAGGAACTGGTTTATTCGTATTATTCAGATTCATCGGACTACTGTTCTCATCTTTAGTGTGATTTTCACAACGTTTTGGTCGTATAACCTCCGACCTTCTTCAGGTGTATCTTGTCGAACTCAGGAATTTGAATGGAATTTCAAACGGAACCCTTTATTTACGTCACGGGGGTAGCATGCTCTTGTTCCATCAGCCATGACTGGATCGAGGTCCTAAGAAATTCGCAATTGTATTTTTCAGTCGCCCACACTGAGAATTGAACCTTAAACCTTCAGGAGAATATCACTTTTACAATTGATTTTTCCAAGTACTCTAACCACTGCGCCATGGGTCTTTGCAGACTCGTAGCACAGTGGTTAGAGTACACCTGAAGGTTGGAGGTTATATCAACCGAAATGTGTAAATCACACTCAAGATAAGAATAGTAGTCTGATGAATCCAAATAAGACGAATAATCAATCCTCATCTGAAAAATTCAGAAAAAAAAACTGGTTTATTAAACATAATGATTTAAACTTTTGTACTTGATACTCACTTGTAAAACACTTGACATCATAAAGTGAGGATTAAGGGTAAGTGGAATATGCCTGCAAAAGGAGTGGCACCCTTCTCTGCATCTTGGTTTAGTCACTAATGAAAAGGAAGTCTTCAAGACATCCTCAACTATAGTCAGCCATCAACCACTTTTAGATTTTTACTCGTATGCATCAGTTCATGAATTTTCAAATTGAATCAAAGCAGAATGAATTGCAACACTTGACAATTTTTTTTTTAATTAAAAAGCAATATATATATATATATATATATATATACCCATATACCCATTTTCAACCAATTTAATTGATTAGATCTTGTTACTGTCTAAAGACATCTTCATGCTTGGACATCAATTTAAATGTCCTTTTTTTTTTTTGCATTTGTATATATTTCTATATAATCTTTCTTACTTTACTTTCTTTTAAACTTTGAAGCTTTCAATTTTTGTGTAAACCAGCAATATTATAACGCACGTGGAACTCTCTTCCATTTCCTTGCTTTCCAGCTGACTACAATATGGTCATCTTTCAAGTCCAATCTAAACAAGTTCTTGATGAGCTATCTCCTTAAGTAATCCAATTTACCAAATTTCCACTACTAACGATTACTACGATATTGTCCCTTTGACTACCATACACTCATTATCCCTTATCCTTGAGTAGCCTCTGAACCTTGATAAGTGGTGACTCCTTTGTAAAAATATATATAATTTGCTTTGCATTACTTTTGGAACGATCCTTTTTAACGAATTTAATTGATTAGGTCTTGTTACTGTCTAAATGCATCTCCATACTTGGACATCAATTTAAATGTCTTTTTTTTTTTTTTTGTATATATTTCTATATAATCTTTTTTTTGTATATATTTCTATATAATCTTTTTTTTTGTATATATTTCTATATAATCTTACTTATTTTTTGTATATATTTCTATATAATCTTTTTTTTGTATATATTTCTATATAATCTTTTTTTTGTATATATTTCTATATAATCTTTTTTTTGTATATATTTCTATATAATCTTTTTTTTGTATATATTTCTATATAATCTTTTTTTTGTATATATTTCTATATAATCTTTTTTTTGTATATATTTCTATATAATCTTACTTTTTTTTGTATATATTTCTATATAATCTTACTTTTTTTTATATATTTCTATATAATCTTACTTTTTTTTATATATTTCTATATAATCTTACTTTTTTTTATATATTTCTATATAATCTTACTTTTTTTTATATATTTCTATATAATCTTTTTTTTATATATTTCTATATAATCTTTTTTTTATATATTTCTATATAATCTTTTTTTTATATATTTCTATATAATCTTACTTTTTTTTATATATTTCTATATAATCTTACTTTTTTTTATATATTTCTATATAATCTTACTTTTTTTGTATATATTTCTATATAATCTTACTTTTTTGTATATCTATATATCTATAAAAGTGAACGTGTCTGTCTGTCTGTGTGTCTGTCTGTCTGTGTACATTTCCCTACGCAATAACTCTGTCAATTTTTAGTCTATAGACTCGAAATTTGAAATACCGGGTACTGAGATTTGGGAAAATCGATGTGACGGGTGTCAGCCAGAAATTTGGCTGTTAAGGGGTCAAATTTCAATGATTTGACCTTTAAGAACTCTACCAAACTCCTCCGACAATTTTTGGTCTAGACACTTTAAATTTTAGATATAGGTTCCTTGAACCTGGATCTAACTTAATAAAGTGATTTGAGCCCGAAACAATAAATTTTAAGGGGTCATAATAGGGGTCAAAGTTTTAAAAAATTGACCGTTTTTTTGCTTTTTTTGCACAGCATACACCTCCAAACACCCGAGCAACGCCGGGCACCCCTGCTAGTATTTCTATATAATCTTACTTTTTTTGTATATATTTCTATATAATCTTACTTTTTTTGTATATATTTCTATATAATCTTACTTTTTTTGTATATATTTCTATATAATCTTACTTTTTTTTTTGTATATATTTCTATATAATCTTACTTTTTTTTTTTGTATATATTTCTATATAATCTTACTTTACTTTGAAACTTTAAAGCTTTCAATTTTTGTGCTAACCAGCAAAATTATAGCTATTAATAGTTTATATAAAATTTCTATTACTTACCATTTTCTGCTAAACGAAAATACCCCCCAATCTCACCTCCTTCATGATAGCACTACTGTCAAAGGAAAAGTTAGACACCTCCTTCCCTCCACTAATCTGTGGGAGACCAATAGGCAAAGTCGAGAAGCCACTTCAGCTCCCCCTGATCAGGGTAACATGATGTCATAGAAAGCAGGTGACAGATGTAATACGGAAGCCATCAGAAATAATTCTGTTCATGGTTTCATATCTCGTTGTGCTGTGGACAGAAGATCCCTGTGGATACAATGGTCAGGACAATTACCCAGCATCGGCACTGCTTGGACAGAAACTGCAATCTGTTGTCTGTACTACTGCAAATAAAGCTGTAACAATACATTAAAAACACTTTCAAGAAAACAGCATGTATGAGGTTGTAAATAATGAGCAACAATGAATTCTTGAATGCCTCAAGGGAGAGAGATAGATGGAGAGTTATAGCCGTCAATGCCTGAACCAGGCAGGACACCGCTTTAACTTGAACTGATATCAAAAAATTAACTACTCTTATAGTTTTTGTTTTTGTAGCCCATTTCTTTTGGAATCTTCTTCCTGCTTTTCTTGCAACATGTAGAAATTTAAATTTAATTGTTCATTTTTTTTTTTTTTTTTTTTTTTTAAAGGAGATACAAAAATTCAATATCAACAACCAATCTGTGTACAATCGTTTCTGAGATGATATAAATTTTTATTGAGATAAAATCTCATCAGTAGAGGGATTCAACATGTAATATAAAAATTAAGCAGTGTAATGTAAACTGACATCTCACTCATCTCCAGTAAATTTAATCTAAAATAGTAACCACTTACGTCAATATGGCAATATGCCTTGTTTGGGTAAAACATGATTTAAAATAATTGTGTGGATGGTAGGGAAAGGAGGTACAATTTGTATAGACTAGACCCTCTAGGCATAGATGAATGCAGACCTCACAATATTATTGTTATGAATAAATTAAAAGTAAAACTGTATTTCCTATCTGTAAATATCAAGCACAAATGCAGACCCCACAATATTGTATGAATAAAAGTAAAATTCTGCATTAAAAAAACTATTTGTTTACACACTATGTATATTTACAGATATTTTTTTTATCACAAAACATTTTTATAGCTCTTTAGCTTTCTTGGCTAACATGGAAGTGTAGTATCTGTTTGCCACAAGATATATATATACATATTCATTTATTTAAAAATGTCTCGTATAGCTTTTTGGACTAAGATCAAAGGGTTTTTCATTTCAGCAAAATTCGACCGTTGGAAAAAATTGAGTTTTCATTAAAAACAATAACTACTTACTTTTTATGTCAATTTCAACTAAAAACAATATCATTTACCTAACTGTCATGTGGAAATTAGTTATATATTACTGGAATATTACATAAAACAAGTATTTCCATGATGCAACGAAAAAACGATTTCACCATGTTTGCTTGTCACACGTGACACAAACACGAGGAAAATAACTCATTTCTCCTGAATTAACTGAAGTTTTTAAAGTTTTTAGAAATCACTTACCTCCCTTGCACACTATTCAATTTGTTATGCAAATATTTTCGAAAACTTTCTTTTCATAATTGATTTTCTACCTTATCGTTTTTCGTAAATTTTGAATATTTTTCTTTACTGTGATTTGACAATTAGATACCATTGGTTTTACTAGAAATTCAATGTTTCTATTTTCAAATTTCGCTATTTTTATGCTGAAGAACCAATTAAAGTGTAGTATCTACTTCCACAACATCAGCACAATTGAAAGTTTTCATGTAAAAATTGAAAAACTCCAAAATATGGACAGACATGGAAACAAACAGAAAGTGTTGTTTATATTAGTGGATGTATAAAATATTGTTACTTATATGCTGACTTTTTTTTTTTTTTTTTTTTCAGAAAAAAGAGCTTGTCATGCTGGTGTTGGTCGTGGAGATGGCTGGATTGTTCCTCTCAGCGTTTACATTGACACTGAGCAATTCATTCCTTACGACTGTACAGCATTTCGAAATATTGGTAAGTATAATTCCTCCTCCCTCTCTCACTTTATATAAAGTTAAGTACAAGGTGCCTTCAATAAGTTGCCAGACTTTTTTTAATGGTACGCACATGAAACTTCAAAGTAATCTCCTCCAGCTGCAATGTACTTTTTGTGTCGTTCCAACAACTTCTGGAAGGCCCCATAGAATCCTCTCTTGCGTGAGCATATCAATGACCTTCGTCACAGCCTCTTTCATCTCCTCACTTGTTTCCTAACGACAGCCTCTAAGGTTTTCATTGAGCTTAGAGAATGATCAAAAGTCACAGGGAGCAAGGTCTGGACTATAAGGAGGGTGAGAAACTGTCTTGATGCCCATCTTGGTCAAATAGTCTGTGATCTTCTCTGAGCACCTTTGAGGCAAACTTTGCTCAAATCTTCCACATCTTTAGTTCTTTGCGAATAATTGTGTGTACTGTTCCCACACTGATACCAAATTGCCTCTAGAGACACATGTCAGTTCATATCCATGAAATTCTTTATTTGGCTAATCAACTCTGGTGTTTCAACTTGTTCTTCCAACAACTCTCGTCATCTCTCACAAACTTCTTGCCTTCCTTTAATCTCTTATGCCACTCCAAAACTGATGGTCGATTCATGCAAGATGGTCCGAAAGTAGTCTGAAGCATTCCATACGTTTCTATGACTTTTTTTTTTTTTTTTTTTTTACCAAATTTAAAACAGAATTTTATTGCATATCGTTCTTCTAAAGTGTCCTCGTGTTCTGACAATCAGGCTTTAGTATGGTGTATTCCAATTCCTGTTGTAGCTGTTCATTTGTACCTGAAATCATAAAAATTGGTCAGTGGACCTCATAAGATGTATGGTAATAAAATACTGATTTTTCAAGAGTCTACAACAATTTTAAATGCCTGTAAAAAAAAAATGCAAACTTCTTTAAGGCACCTCATATGTGTTTGTTTATATATTTGCATATGCAGGATTCACTCTTAAATTTTTTTTTCTTCTTTTTTTACAAGGGAGTAACCACTTATCAAGGCTCAAAGACCACTTGAGGATAAGGTTTAATGAGTGTCAGGTGGTTGGTAAGACAAAACTGATCATTAATGGTGGAAATTGGTGGGATGTGATTATTTAAGAACTTGTTTACATTGGACTTGAAAATTACCATGCTACATTCAGCTGAGAAGCAGCCCTGCGGTATTGTTTTCCACAGATGGGCAGTTCTCAAAAAGAAATTTTGTTGATGGAATTTTTTAGTTTTTGGCACAGATAGAGAATAAGGGAAATTATTGACAGTGGTTGTAGGTAGACAAGTGTTTGATAAGAATGTTTTGCAAGTGGGGACCAAAGTTTAATCATTATGAATCTTAGAACATGGCTGCTAAGCGTAAGGAGTCAAAATATATAAACTGTATTTGGTTTCATGCATAGGGGACAGAAACCTTTCATGAAAATTCACATACTTCCGATTTTTGTGAGTTTTTAGGGGTAACCGGTTATTAGTGTCCCAATCTTAAGTGTCCCTTTTCATTTGCATACAGGTAGTGTTTGTTTTAGAATACATGTTATATCGCCGTCAAAAAATAGTATGTGCAAATATCAGGCCGTCATGAAAGCTCTTGTGGTTTTTAACTTTTAAATTCAGATGAAAATATCTCGGTTGAAACAAAAATTTATTGATTGAAATAAGCACCGTCAAAAATCAGCACACTTTTGCCAATACTGGTCGCAGACCATCAAACAGTCAGCATGACCTTCTTTTGGTGCAACTCTGGCTTTGGGAAGTGTTGTGGAGCTTCGTCAGTGTCTAATCATTGAGCTGAGCATCACCAGTTGTAAAGAGCCACTTTTCATCACAAGTTACAACCCAAGTCAAGAAACGGGCCCTTCTTGTTGCGTAAAAGAAGGGAAGATGACACTTGATAATGGCATTTCTTTTTGTGTCATTCAATTTGTGAGGCACCCATTTATCAGGTTTTTGTCTTTCCAATCTCAAGTGGTTAGAAATCGTTGTATATGTTACGTCTAATTCAGAAGCAAGTTCTTGAACAGTTGTGCATGGATTGCCTTCGACTAAGGCTCTTAATTGATTGTTGTCAACATCCAATGGCTGACAACTACATTCATCATCTTCAAGACTCTCGTCACTGCCACGAAATTTCTTAAACCACCATTGTGTTGTATATTCAGTAGTGGTTCCTGGGCCAAACGCTTCGTTGATATCATGAGCTGTTTCAGCAGCTTTTCAGTCTCGCTTGAATTAAAATAAGAAAATTGTGTGAAATTGCTTTTCTTTTTTTTTTCCATCTTGTATTCAACGTTCTGAAAAAAAAAGACATAATTGTTTTAAAACGATTGTAATTTAAACGATTACATAGAGCAAAAGCAAAAACTTATTGGGAAAGACATCATTTGAAATCAAAATCAAAAATTCCGCAAGAACCTTTTTCTCAACCTGATACCATATAGTTTCCCATGAGCAAGTTCCTTGTCACATGGGGTAGCATGTTTCTGTGGGGCACAGATCTATAATATATTCCTCTGAAAAGGGTACTTCTAAAACAGGAGTAAAAGGGCCAGGTGTTTGAGCATCCCTTGCACCCCCCCCCCTCTCTGCATGTCCCTACACAAGTGGGTAGTTCTAAAAAGAAGCTTTGTTCATGGAATTCACGTTTAAATTAAGCACAGAAATTTAGTGGGGAAATTGTTGATAGTAGTTGTAGCTAGACAAGTGTTTTTGTAAAAGTTTAACAAAGATGGGGGAGGGGGCATAGATTGGAGCTTAGATGAACACTTGCCATGAAAATAATTATAGAGCAGAGACAGGCTCGCAACATCTCTTCTATGAGAAAGAAGTTGCAGGAAAGAGAAAAAGGCATCAACTCGAAGCCAGTTTTGAACTCTGTCAAGGTAGGATTGATGCTCCATGTAGGTCCTGCTCAGATGTGGCAACACTACTCCATCCTAGAATGTACTTGGCTCTTATACAGATATAGGATTACGTCAACAGTGAGATATCTACAGGCGCAGTAAAATGATCCAATCATTTTTCTGTTGATCATGACAATGGATTTGATGTATGTGTTCCATTTCAGATCCGCAGTGAAGGTCAGTCCAAGAAGTTTGTCAAAACATGGTGCTCCCCAAGACGAGAGCCATTCATTTTAATTGGGGTCGGATGGGAGTCAGAGCATTGATGATGAGAGAGAAGCTTGGTTTTAGATGCATTAAAATTAACCAGCCACCTTTTCCCCATTGCACCATACGCTCAAGGTCAAAAGAAAGCCAATCAGAGAGATCTTGGTCATTTCCGACCTTTAATGTGTTGCCATAGATTATAGTGTTGTCTACAGAAATGTCTATGAATGTCATTTGGAAATTATTGATGAAGATCATATTGCACATTTTTTAAATAACTATTTGAAGCCCAGAGGAATAGTTGACCGAAACGTCGTGAAACAACAATTCAGAGATGAGGATAATAGTCTGCAACAAAATATTTGAAGGTTTGAATATTTTGCTTTGTAAATTGATCTTCATAAAAATTTATGTGAACTATGTAAAATTATTTTTTTTTTATTGTTTATATCATCACATACTTCTTTTTTTCTTCATTATTGTTCTTTCCTTCTTCCAACTGAAATCCATGATAACACAACATACAAAATGGTGGCTTGATTTTCAGAGAAAGATACTTATCAAACATGTGGTAGTTAAAAATGCTAAGGTATAAAATATTTGTTAGTTTTATTATCCATGGCATGATAATTGTGAAGATATGCCTAACCGTCATCTCACCACCAAATGTGAGACGACAACAACTATGGAAGGCAGTAATTGCTGAGGATACAGCTAAGAGACTCAGCATTCCTATCTTGTCGCGGTTTACCACCTGATGAAGGCCAGAGGAATAGTTGGCCGAAACATTGTGAAACGACAACTAGATGATGATGATAGTCCACAAATGAATAAATGAATAAACAAATCAATAAATAAATTGCTCATCTCAAAAAGATTTCATAAATAACACACCAAACTTGTACATTTTTTTTTATTGTACATTTTTCTCCATTTGATGTTTGTTTTTGTGTTTTTTTGTTTTTTTTTCTCTCTCAGGTGAACTTTTTATTCGAGCTTGCATCCCAGGCGCCTTGGATAGAGAGTACAATCCAAATGGAGCTCCTGTGAACCTTTGTGAGGCATGTGGAGCTGAGGGTTTCCGAAAGTGTATGCGAAACAGTGATGAACAATATTATGGTGCTAATGGAGCTTTCCGTTGCCTTGTCGAATGTAAATATATTTTTTTGTTTACCTTTCTTTTTTTTTTTTTTTTTAAACAAGATTATGCAGGTATTATTCGGATTACTTAGATTACGTAAGTGTTATTGGCACAGCATTTGACCAATGTAACCTCCAACCTTCTTCAGGTGTATCTTGTCAAACTCGGTAATCTTTGTTAAACTTGAGGATCTGCATTGATTTTTAAGTTTGAGGCTCCCAAAATTCATACGAGAATTATCTGCAAGACCTGTGGCATATTTGGTAAAATATAATTATACTGAAGCTAAGTTAATTGTTTGTTTCCCTAAAACTTTCTTTGTATGTATACATTTTAATCACACACATTTTTTAAGTAATGCTAAAATATTCCTTGGTTTGGGGATCAAGTAATGTATGGAAAAAACTTCTATTTTTATTCTTCTAATTAGCTGCAATTTACAATTAACTCAGCAAGTAACCCGTTTCTTGGTAAATTTCTATCACTTTCATCCTCACTTATTTGTTTTTGACACTTTTGTTTTACACAGTATCTATCACTCTTGCTTCTCTCTCTCTATTAACAATTAAATATAATAAACAGAAGAATAAACAGATTGGAATAGGTCTATTACCAACAAAACGAATAGTGAGAAGAAAGAGACTAATGTTATATTTTGACTTTTTATATAATTTGACTTTGTCAGCTCACTTGATTCAAACATTCTAACCCAAGCTCAATAGGTGACCAAACCGGTCAGTTTTTTTTTCTGGTTGACACTCAAAGCTATAAATCCCATGAAAATAATTGGTTTACTATATAATATAGCTTTTCCATCCATATATTTGTAACAGAAACCTTGAAAATAATTTTAAAAGGTTGTAATGAAAGTTTAAATAGAATACCATAACTCTCTTTATTGACCGTGACCCTCCTTAACATCATTCTCTGTATTGTCAAATGAAAAATAATTCAGAGATATAAGATATGAAATACAAGTTTATTCTGATAAGTACAATATTTTCTTGTTTTTATGTTTGTTTGTTTTTTTGTTTTTGTGTATGTTTTTATTTTATTTATTTTTTTTACTCTTATTCCTCCCAAACAATACACAGTACCACTTGGATGTAAGAGGCTACTATTTGGGACCATATCTACTGGGGCACTATGTAGGGAGTTGAGCAGCAAGATGTCTGTTCACATTACATTTAAACTTCTGCAAGTCAAGGAAGCAGGAAACCGGGAGGGAATTTCAAAGTCTAACAGTTCAAGGAAAGAAATTATTAGAATAGAAAGCTTATTGGCATCTAGGGATCTCTATGGTGTAGGGGTGAGATTTTGCTGCTTGTTAGATTAGTAAGGAGTATTTACATCAGGGAGGGGGAGGGAAGCAACTGCAAAGTGTTTGTCCATTAGAGTACTTATAAAATAGGCACAGGGATGCAACATTGTGGCGATGGGGCAGGGGTTGGAGTTTGGTTGATAGTGCGGAGTCTATTAGGTTTGAGACTCTTTTCTGGACCCTGTCTAATAGCAAGAGACTAATGGTAGATGTACCAGCTCAGATGTGGCAACAATACTCCATGCATGGTAAAATGGCAGCTTTGTAGAGATAAAAGATACTTTCAGTTGTGAGTAGTGTTTTAGCGCGGTAAAGAGTGCCCACCTTCCTTACATCCACCTTCTTCGCAAGATCTTCAATATATTTATTCCAATTCATGTTGCCTGTGAATGTTAAGCTGAGAAGTTTGAACGAAGAGCTTTCAGATAGCATATCATTAGCCTTAGCAATCGGTGGTTGAAAAGTTTTTTTTGTAATTAAAAGAAAGCTATGTTACCATCCATTTTTGTCCCCATTCCACTACCGACTGGAGGTTATTCTTTAAGGTTTCAGCCATTGCCTTAGATATGTGTTCATTTGTTTTGCCCTTATGTCTGTTATAGAATGCGGTCGCAACTTCAACTAACTCCTATCAGTTCTGTTTTTCGTTAAATAAACCTGAATCATAGTCGTGTGTTCAAGCCATGTCACAACCCTAACGGAAATATCTGATTATGAATTGTTCTGTCTGGAGCGCCATCATGAAACTCATAAAGTGCAGTGGTGTCTGGAGGACTTTAACTTTGGTTTTGTTTTAATGGAAAATCGCTTCAGACAAGGCACGAAGCCACTTGATGTAAGGAGCTAAAAAAAAATACTATTTTATGGTCAAAATCTATGCAACAATAAGTGTTAAATAAATAAATTCTAACTCAAAAAAACAGCAATTTTTCCCCCATTTTGTGAGAAACATCGCTCATGGAATGTGAGAACTAAAGATAAAGATGAGATTTCTTTTAGCATCACCTGACAGAAGAGAAGTGAGCTTCATCACTGATCACATTTTCTTGGAGGAATTTTTATAAATCTCCTGTGATTTTGAGAGCTTATCCTATTTTTTGTCAAACCTGAAACCTGCAGATAATCTAATTAATATTGACGAAGGTAGTAACCCTTTTTATATGGAGTTTTAAGATAATTATAAAATAACTAGTGATCTAATTCCAAAAATTTCTATTCTTTTTCTTTTTAATGAATAATTGCTTTAAAAATAAATTCTCTTTATCAATAACGGCCATGAAATAGTTATTTTAAAATCAATAATTGTTTACAATATTTTTAATCAATAATTGTTTAAAAGATAATTATATTTAAATTGGTAGGAATTTTTTTTTTTTTTTTTTTTGCATTGGTTCATGAAATTTTTAAGACCATTGTCTTTAAACGCTTCAGATAACAGTTGTAATCTTCGTATGACCGATTCGTGAACCTCAGTTACAACATTGGTAATCTGCCCAATTACATCTCAAAGTAAAAATCACTATCTTAATTTTTTTGTTATAAATAAGTTTTATTTTCAACATAGAATACTTTTCTTTAAAAATTGATGGCAGAGTGAATTAAAAAAAAAAAAAAGGCAGCAATGTTTTACAACAATGTAGCAAAGACACTAATGTGACGTTATCTCTGGTCCCCCCTCGCCAATCCTTCACGAAAAACACCCGTCTAGCTGAATCCACTGTGAAAAATTTCCCCCACTCTTTATCTGTGCCTAAATCAAAACGTAGATTCCATGAACAAAGCTTCTTTCTTAGAACTACACGCCTGTGGAACTCTGATCCATCTGCCTGCTTCCCACCTGACTACAACTTGGATGCCTTTAAGTCCAACGTTAACAAATTCCTAATGAACCGCCCTCTTAAGTAAATACTTCGTTAAATCTCCACACTAACGTACTGTACTTGCAATAACCCTTATCCCTGAGTGGCTTCCAGGCCTTGATAAGTGGTGACCACCATGTAAAAAAAAAAAAAAAAAAAAGTTATGTACAAAGACAGATTTGATGATCTACCTAAGAAAGATCTGCCTAAAACTTTCGACAGAGGTGACTGATTTTTACTAGATCAGTATCGTGTTGAAGTTCGACCTTTCAAACGACAAATATCGAAAAATTGGCTAAAAACATTAATATCTTCCCCTTCAGCTGGGCACTTTTCTACAGGGGAAGGTTGCTTTTTTTGCCAATATTTTTTAAAGTCATCCTCTCGTTTCGATTGTCTAGCCTTAATTTAAAAATAAGTAACTTCCGGTTTGGTAGTGGTCGTAATAACAAAGACGTCATGTTTTTTTTCCCCGTTCTTTTCCTCCTTTGTGGTACGGGTTCGATCCTGCCTTCCTACTACCACTTTTTTTTTTATTTGCTCAGCACACACCTCCAAACACCTGGGCAATGCCAGACTGAAATGCTAGTATATCTATAAAAGTGAAATTGTGTGTGTGTGTGTGTGTGTGTACGTTTCCCTGCCAAACTACTCTCCCAATTTTCAGTCTACAGATTCGAGATTTGACATAATGGGTATTAAGATTTGGGAAAATCTTTTTAATAGGTTTTGGCCAGAAATTTGGCTTTCAAGGGGTTAAAGTTCAGCGATTTGACCTTGAAAACTCTACCAAACTCCTCCGACAATTTTGGGTCTAAACACTTGAAACTTTAGATGTAGGTTACTTGAACATGGATCAAACTTTTTAACTTGATTTGAGCCCAAAACAATAAATGTTGAGGGATCAAAATGGGGGTCAAAGTTTAAAAAAAATTTAACCTCTATGGTCTCTACCAAATTATTCAGCCAATTTTTGGTCTAAACATTTGAAATTTTACATATATGTATTCAGACATAGGGCAAGCTTTTTAATTGGTTTTTGCCTGAAAATTTGGCTGCTAAATGGTCAAAGTTCAAAGGATTTGACCTTTGTGGTCTCTCGCAAACTATTCAGCCAATTTTAGCTCTAAACATTTTAAATTTTACATAAAGTGCATTCAGACATGCAGCAAGCTTTTTAATCAGTTTTGGAGCAAAAATTTGGCTGCCAAAAGGTCAGTTGAAAGAGTTGACTGCAGACTCTACCAAACTCCTCTGCCAATTTTTGGTCTAAACACTTGAAATTTTAGATGTAGTTTATCTGGACACGATTCAAACTTTTTAATATATATATATATATATATATATATATATGTGTGTGTGCACATAAAGTTATTAACAGTACATAGGGCCCAAGCAAAGCCAGGCTGAACTAGCATGTGTGTGTGTATATATATATATATATATATAAAATAGTAGTAACAAGTGTTTTGTTTTTGTTTTTTTAGCTGGTGGTGATGTAGCGTTTGTGCGCCATTTGACTCCTCGAGACAATACGGATGGAAGAAATCATGCAAAATGGGCTAGAAATCGAAGGTCAGATGATTATGAATTGTTATGCAAAGACGGTCATCGTACCAATATTGACAATTGGCAAAATTGTCATCTTGGAAAAGTTCCAGCAAATGCTATCGTAACTGGAAGTAAGTCACATTTTTTTTTTTTTTTTTCCCCTATACATATTCCTGAGTGTTGAACGATCTTATCCAGTGAATTACCACATCCTCCATGTTGTAAAATGATTGGAAGAGCAAATTGTCCAGCACTGGTCACCAAAGTCTGTATCACTATAGAGCAATGATCATTTAAGCCAAAAGAAGAAAAAATAACACTTCGACGACTGGTCATTTTGCATAATGTAACAATTATTCATAGAAAAAAATAAATACACTCTGTGAAATGGAGTTCAGTTGGGAGCTTAACATTCTTTTTCCCCTATCACCTTCTATTTTGAATCTAAAATGTCACTTAATCTACCACTCCTACCGTTTAAATTTAGCGTTTTAACATTTTATTTTTATAAATAAAAAAAAAAATATATTTTATTTCTTCCATTTTGAGAACCAGATGCCTTCGGTGGCACATAAGCTTTATTGCATCGCCTGACAAGGACTTTTGGTTCAACCAATTGTCCAAAACATTAGCATGTTCAGTGTAGCAACTATATAAATAAATAAATATATATATATATATATATATATAAACTTAAAAATCATTGGTTCAGTTGTGTTTTTTTTTTGTTTTGTTTTTTTCAGGCTATAAGTCACAAGGAGAGAGAGAAATCTTTTGGAACATGTTGAATTACGGTCAACAATTTTTCTCTTCTGATACGTAAGTTTAGTTTTTATTTATTTCTCAATTTGCCACTGAGGAATTCTGTTTTCTTTTTTTGTTTGTTGAATGAATCTGAGTTTCACTTGTTGCATTCTGTGTAGGCTATGAATTGTGCTTACAAAATCTGAAGGTCAAAAGAACCCTTATGATAAAAAAAATGGGATCGCTGCAATGGTTACTGCCAGTGGTGCAGACTATGGGTTATTCCAACATTTCTGTTGACTTTTGAATCTTCTAGAAAAAATATAAATCTACAAAGATGTACACAAAATTTATTATATCTTATAAGAGAAAGTTTGTAAATAAAAATGTTGAACATTGTTCAGAAGTTCTGCTACTATTGGAGCATAACGAGGAACTGGTGTTAGTGCAAGTATTAGGAGTGGTAGGAGTAAGTTGAATGAATTTCTGCTATTACTAACCAGCAGAGAGTTACCACTGTTGACTAAGAAGAATCTATCGGAATATGTAAGCATGTGATGATTAGGGCTATGACAAGAGAATATTCTTTTCATTATTTTTGCTCTTGAGTATGTATCGGTTAATATCTTTTGTATATATGCTTTTAGACTGATGTGGTTCTTGATTGATTGTCTGTGTCGGATATATACTCGAGAGTTAAAATAAGAATATTCTCTTATCATAGCCCTAGTGTATGAAAGTGAAACCTGGCCAGTGAGGGTTGAGGACATGCGTTGCATAAAGAGAAATAATATGATGCATGTGTAATGTAAATTTAAAGATAAGCTTAGATCTAATGATCTAAGAGGAAGATTAAATCTGGACAGTATAGAGAGATGTGTGCAGAACAGATTTTGTTGGTACAGGTTGCATTGAAAGAATTTTGGGGGTAGTAGTTGCAGAATAGTTGACATGATGAGTAGGCAAGAAAAAGCCAAAAAAGCATGAAGGTGATAAGGCTGAATATGAGAACGAGGGATGTGCGAGTCTTAAAGACAGGCTTAGATCTGATGACCTGAGAGAAAGATTAAATCTGGACAGTATAGAGATGTGTGCAGAACAGGAGACTTTGATGGTATGGTCACATTGAAAGAATGAGTGCAAGTTCCTTGGTTTGTACATGTAGAACGGTTGAGGTAGTAGGATCAGTTAGCAGGGAAAGACTAAGGAAAACATAAGAGAAATTGATAAGATTGGATTTGAAAGATCTTGCCAGAGATGGGTTACTTTGAAAGAAAATTTTTTAAATCCGTTCAACACATGCCATCATGTAAAACTATGTTGAACCAGATATAATGAGTCACTTCAATACCCTTCAGAAAGGTATAAATCCATCGCCTTATCTAAAAAAAAAAAAAAAAAAAAAAAAAAAAATATAGAATCTCATTTTTATTTTTAGAAGAAACTAGGCTGGGTGTTTAGGTGCGTGTTGAGCAAAACAAAAGTGGTAGTAGGCAGGCTCGAACTCATATTGTGAAGGAGGAAAAGAACTTGAAAAAAAAAGTGACGTCTTTGCCATTGCGTCCATCATCAAACCAGAAATGGCGAAGGTTAAATTAAGGCTAGTCAATCAAAAAGAGGGGATGACTTTCGAAAATATTGGCAAAAAAAAAAGCGACACCTCCTTGTAGAAAATTGCCCAGTTGAGGGTGAAGGAATTAATGTTTTTAGTCAATTTTTCAATATTTGTCGTCTGAAGGATCGAGCTTCAAAACGATACCGATCTTGTGAAAATCCGTCGCCTCTGTCAAAAGTTTTAAGCATACCTGCAAACATACATACATTTAAACATAAATATGATAGATAACATAAAATGCAGGGTTCCAAACGTTCACATTTAGATTTTCAGTAAATATAAAATTTCCAGTTTCAAAAAAAATTTTTTTTTTTTTTTTAGTGCTGGTGATTTCCATATGTTTGATTCGGGTACTTATTACACGGACCTGATATTCACAGATGCAGCTGTACGTCTTATGTATATTCCCGAGGATAAACAGAATTATAAGTCCTATCTTGGACAGGACTTTATCGGTCAAATCCACGCGCTCAAGCAGTACACGTGCATGCCAATTGATGCCGCAAGCAGCCTACAAGTTTCACTCTTGGTGATCATCTTTGGACTTGCAACACTGTTTTTCTTATAGAATTATGTTTTACTACGTGTTTAAAAATTCCTTACAATTTCCCCCCCCCCCTATATATTTTTTCAACATTTTTTTTTTTTTTTTTTTTTTGGTGCTATTTTAATCGATGTTTTCTGAAAATATTTTCTTTCTTCTCCAAATTATCATTTTTCACATAAAATATTTGTATATATGTTTTCTTTTCTGTTTTAACCCCCTTTTTAAAAAGTCCATTATTATCCAAAGGAAATGAGGATAAGGATATCTTGTTAGCAATATATGGGAGTGGAGGAGTAAAGAATTTGCTGCTTGTGCATTATAATTGGATATGTAAAAATAAAATTGCATTTTAAGTAAAAACACTATTATTGGTCATGTCGAAATTAGTACAAAGAAATCCCCAAAATTACAAAAAATGACAGATATACTAAAACTTTTTTTTTTTTTTTACAAAACATTATCGATCTGCCATTTTATAATTTGAAATAACAAAGTCTAAATGAAAACAAGAGAGATAAGTCGGTTTGTCATACAGAATTGGTTGTAATATAAACACTGATAAGATCGCATTATTAGATACATTTTTATTTCTACTGATTTTTTTTTTTTTTTTATTCTTTTAGTTTTAGTTTTACTAATTTTGAAATTTTTACTAATTTTGACATGTTATAGTATTTTTACTTAAATGCATTTGTTTTATATCCGATTATAAGCATCATATCATTTTATCTTTTTTTTTTTTTTTTTTTTTTTTTTTTAATCCTTTGCGATGAGGCTTCATAGTTTTTGTATTTTTTTTTTTTTTAATACTGTTATCCTCATTTTTATAGTTGTTTCACCACGTTTCAGGCCAAATGGATAGAGGCATTGAATCTCTATGGTTTCAGGTGAACATTGTCTGAAGATAGTGGTTTCAATCCTACCCAAAGTAGACCAGAGGATTAGTTGGCCAAAACATGGTGAGACAACGATAACTATGAAAGGCAGTAATTACTGGCGATACAGTTACAAGACTCAGCATTATCCCATAACTACCTGAAGAAGGTCAGAGGAATATTTGGCTGAAACGTGGTAAAACAATTAAGCTGAGGATAACAGTCCACAAAGAAAAAAAAAAAAAAATCAATATACGGATTATAAGCAGTTTTTCCACAATTGTAAAACTGAAGGTTTGTTTTTCACTCCATTTGTAAAGGTGCTTTTTCTGGGGAAAAAAAAAAAAAAAAAAAAAAAAAAAAAAAATTTCTTTTATGTAGAATTATTTTTCTAGATTAAAAAGAAAAATAATGAATCCACTTTACCATATTTAGATTGTGTGTGTATCAAACTATTTTTATAAGCCGTATCACGGTGAATCCCACTTGAAAATAAAACTGGAAATTTAGTACAATTAATTGACACATCTGGAATTGTTTGAAACCGAAAACAGTTGTTGTTAGGAGTATTGTTCAAACATAATAATAAAAAAAAAAAAAAAACAAATGTTATACAAGACGTTTATCATGCTTTTCATGAATTGTTGCTCAACGACGTAGATGGTTGGATGACTTTAAGCCTGTTCCAAGCCTCCAGAAATAGTTTTTAAGGATTTTATGCTTGTGGCCTATTTTTTTTTTTTTTTTTTTTTTTTTTTCTGTAACTGGAGTTGATACAATAGTAAGCTTGTAATGATAAAATCTGTAACATTTCAACTTGAACTATCTCAGTTCAATGACATCATCAGTATTGGCTCTGAACCAGCCAATAGCATTCTTGGATATATAAAGCTTTTGATCCATATTGATGCCATCTCCACTCGGCTCTCATTTGGGTGCATGTTCTCAAACATTTCAGTGAACATCTTACGTTTATGCACAAACTGATTCAAAATTTGTCTAAATTTCCTGGGTTTTTTTATGTGTGGAGGCCACCTTGTATATGATAAACTTTATTTTTTCATGCAAGAACATTTTATAAATACTCTTTTTAACTGTTTGTATAAAAGTGAACAAAGTCACTTGTGAGAGGGGTGCTTATAACGCATTTTTTAACTGCATTACAAGCCAAAAATATTTTACAGCGTTCATATTTTTAAATCATAGGAATCTTTAACTCTTTCTTTCCATACTTGAATTAATCGGAAACAAATTATGGCCCTCATAAACAAAAAAAAATATTTTGTCATAACTTTCTCTCCAGTCATGCAAAAATCAGTTTTTAACAATGGTATTCTTGTTTCTTTGGATAGAATTGTTGCATGAATGAATATTAAGTGTTGATATCCATTTAAATGTATGTTTCAACGTACATTAGTTCCAAGAAAAAAAATAAATGACCTTCTCCAAACACGTATGAATCAAATGAAAAACTTAGATAATATCGGGTCATCAGGAGAGAATATGCACCGTTTCGGGGCCTTCTTCTCAAATTAATACTGTAGTACCTTTAATATATGTATGTGTGTCACGGTTTCCAGATTATAAATTATTCAATTGGGAGATTTTATTATTGGTATATAGAAATGCTAATTTAATGTTCGTAGTATGTTATCACCTATCTTCCTTTTTAATATATAGGACCTCTTGATCACCATAAAGGCAATGGAAAAAGTATATATGAAAAAAAAAAAATGGTGCCGCTTTTAGGCCATACGACGACCTCAGCCTTCTTGACAATTTTAGAGATGTACTTTGTTTGATACATATTACTATCATGTTGGAAAAAAATAAATCGATTTTATTTTGAATATTTCGCAATCGTTAATTCATTAGAATTTTAAGATTTTATTTGAAAATTGGAAACAAATTTTATTAGTAAACATTTTGTACAAATATATCCAGTTTTTTTTTTTTTTTTTTTTTTTTTTTTTTTTTTTTTTTTTTTTTTGCAAAGAAAAATATAAAATATTTTCAAATATCTTCAAGAATGACAATTCCTAAACGTCTTTTAAACAAATTCACCAGTATTTGTATTTTTTTAAAATTATTTACTTAAAACTAAGGAAAAATATATTTTCATGTGAATAAAATAAGATATGCATCAAGTGCGCTTGAAAGCTAAATCACAATGTAATATTAAAACAATAAACAAAATATTTTGTTTGAAATTTATAACATAAATATATTTCGGAGCTAAACTCCATCTTCAGTATGTTGTTTTCTTTATTTTTTCTTTTCTTCCTTAGTATTTGTATTTTTTAATTATTTATTTACTTGAAACTAACAAAAAATATATTTTAATGCATATCATATATCAAAAGTATCTGTCCATGTAAGACAAAATTTTGTATTATTTAAATTGGACAATTGTTCTCATCTTGAATGTTATTCGCACAATGTTTTGCTCAATGTAACCTCTGATCTTCTTCTGGTGCATAAGTCGTTTTTTGTTTTTTTTTTTCCTTTGCCAAGCATGTCGACTTATACACCTGAAGAAGGTCGAAGGTTACATTGACCAAAACGTGCAGATAACGATTGTCTGAATAATACAAACAATCATACCTCATCTCAAAAATTCTGAACTGAAATAAATTTTATCTAAAGAATAAAACATGTAATGGTCACTTATAAAAAAAAAATTACTTAAGCTTTCTCATAAATTAAGAGAAATTTAAATTTCATTTTTTGTTTTAAAAAAAAAACAAAAAAAATTATTTTTGAGATTCTTTTAGTATGGAATTTCTTTTTCTTTGTATATAAATGTAAATATACCAGTTTGTACTTCAATGAAATTGTTTTTGTTTTGTTTTTTTTTTTACTTTTACAAAAAAAAAAAATCATTTGAACGTAATTGCAAAATGCAACTATGTACCAGAACTTTGTAACAACGTGGCAGAAAAGAAAAAAACTTCTTGAATAAAGAATTTTACTTTACTAAATTGTGTTTTGAATTTATTATTGAGTTGCATGATCAACAAAGATCAAAGTATCTTAGAGCCATGGTGTCAGTTAATAACATTGTCTTTCGATCAACCTCTGGAAGACTAATAAGATGGGAGAGGGTGGGATGGTCATCTGAATCATAAGGATTGTAAGTATTATGCATGCTGGAATAAAGTGGGGGGGGGGGAGTATCCATCCTTACTAGGAGATCACCACATATCAGTCAATTATCTCTGGTCAAATGTTCGATTCTTGTCTTTGTTTGCCAGTCCAAAAGAAAAGAAAAAACTGTCTTTTCTGATCTACTGATCGGTCACTTCCGACCAATTTTCGCCTTGTGTCCTTTGCCGTTCCTCTACTGCATCTTCTTTAGACACCAGCCATGACCTACCAGTAACTTTCTTTGCTTGTCGGTTAAGTCAGTCATTTATCTTTCATTCAAGACCTACTTCCAGGTTCTTCTCTCCACATGCCACATTCATGAGGCTCATTCAACTTCAACCGGATCCTATTTACTCTTATGGCTTGGGAAATTCATAAAACCTATCCTCTATTTTTAATCTGAATGATACCGATACTGGCAGCTCCTAATATCCTAAGAATTTGATTCATATGTTGAGGCCGCAAAGACGTTATATGGGGGAAGAACACCATAAGATTCTCTTGATAAGAGGTTTGTGTGAGTGGATTAAGAGGACACAGAATGGATAAGTGGGCACGTCCATCTTCTGGACAGAGCTCACTATTGGATTCCTACTCTGCTCCTGGCAGGTACCACATCCCAGCCAATAATCATTTCAGTTCATACGTTTTTTTTTTTGTTTTTTTTTTTCAATGCCCAGCTGTCCCACCCCCTTATGACACTGCTCCAATATCTCCTTCCTTAATCTCTGGGAAATGATCTCTTACTTCATCTGCCTTTCTTCAGTTTTATCTCTATCCCCTCCCACAGCAACACATTGGGGAGGAACAGTGACATACCACTAGCACCATACATGCATAGGAACCCTCTATGCACACTTGGGGGTCAGCACTGTGCCACATTACTTGTATGTTAATTTCTATACCTCGTTATTTCGACTTCTTGTCTCACTCCGATCACTTCTTGACCATTGCCTCACCCCCTTAATCTCTCCTTGAAAAGTCGCTCTCCCATTGACTTGGTTTGTGCAGATTCTGGCTAGCATGAGGAGTGAGGCGCCGCCTCCCCTTCTCTTTTTTGTCAGGGTTAATACTAGTGTCTCTATTGGGTTCTACCAGATAAGAATCCTTCTTCCCTCTACTAGTTTTGGATCTTCGTCTTTCTTGAAGCTATGCTAAGTAGATCTCACCCTCATATCACCTTTGTCTTCCCTTCCTGATTTATCAGGGTCAGTGCATCCCTCCTTAAATCAATTTCAGCTGAGAGTTCTTCTTCCTCAGACGATTACATTTCTGAAGATTCAACCAGGGTCACCTTCCTCAGTTTCGTCTTTTTTTGGGGAACTGACCCTGTCATCCAGGTCCAGCTCAGCCAGCTTGATATTGTTGGCATGTACCCTTTTCACCTCGCTTGGTATTTAATCCCAAATGACATACGATTCAGGTCCTGTCTTTTCTACAACCCGATAATAAGCAGTCCATCTCTGGTCTAATTTGCCCGCTCGTATTCTGATCTTATAATAGACGGGGTCACCCACATGGAACTTCTTGTTTACTCCACTTTTTCTGTATCCTTAATATGTCTCCTCACTTGGCCAAACATCTTGTGTTGTTACTCTAGAAGCATCCTATGGGGGTACTATGTAATGTCTTCGTGGCCTCAAAATATTGTTGATCGAAGCACGTCTCTTCCAAACACTAGCTAAAAAAAGAGAAAACTGAGGCTTCATTTATCAAACCTCACTGTGGTGAAGGTCTGAGTTAGAAAGGAGTCCAAATTTTCCAAGCTATCACTAGCAGGCATCCTGGTCAAATTAGCCAGAGTTTTATGAAAGTGATCCCCCTTGGCGTTATGTTGGACGTGGTAGATGGTTACGTATTCTATTCCCAACTTCGCCAGTAGCTTACTCATGATCTGGTTCAGTTTTCAGTTACCTTATCCATGACCAACTGTTCGGGGGACCCATATCGTGAGTATATTTCTCCAAGTATCAGATCAGCTACCATTGGTTCTACAAAACTCACAATGTACATGTTTCCTCATTTCGTGGTCAGATGGGCCTGGATATATCCATACTAAACTTCTGGAATGGATAAGTGGGCATGATGATCCCCTGGATTTGTTCACTCACCCAGCCACATCCTCGACCAATGATAGTTTCGAAACACAAACCCATAGACTTTTTTCAATGGTTATATTTCACTCTGATGATGGCTGAATTGTCAATTGTGTTTAAGTCTATTTAATTTAAAAAATAATTTGTCATTTCGTCACTTAACACTCATTGACAAATCTTAATGGTGGTGTGCAGAAGACGGTGTTGCAAGCACCACTTGTGTCATTCTCTCTCGTTTGTGTCTTTTTATTTGGACTAGATGATGACATTCCAATCGGCATTATTTCCCAAAAACTGTAGTCACTCGCTGACCACAGATTTTGTGTCTTAAAATTTGACCTCGCTTTGATGTCATCTCCCAGGCCTTGCATAGATTTGTGACCAACTTTTTTTTTTATTTGCCGTCACTTGACCTTTGGTCATGTTTTCTGGCCAAATTTATTAACTTCACTCCGGGGATCTGGCTTTTGCAACACAATGCCAAGGTGTCCCACATCCTCATGACACTGTCAATATATTCTTTAATCCCTGGGGAATGACCATCTCAAGCCCAATATTTGTCTCCCTCCAAAATATAATACAAGACATTTCTCCACAATAGTATATTTCACTGTTGTCGCCGTTCAGTTTGGACTTTTTTTTTTTTTTTTTTTTTTTTTTTTTTAAATTTCATTGTCAGACTGACCTTTATTGATCTATGTTCAATGAGGGTCCTTAATGGTGGCGATCTCCTCACTCATCTTTGCTCCAAACAGGTCACTTCACTCAAGTATGGGAGTTGATCACTCCAACTTGGAGAGCTTTGTTGTTGATGCTAGGCTTCAATTTAACCAATTCCATTTCCAACTGCCTTGGAATCCAGGATGACAGATCTGTGCATGTTATCTTTACCCTCCAAATACTCAATCCAACAGTAGTGTCCATTGAGTTTGGTGCCCACTGTTGGATTTTCTTATTCATCCAATCATCCGCGAATGAATGTTTCAGGGGCTTATGATCGCTTTTGATTATGAACTCTGCCCCATCCAACCTTTGAAGAGCATACACAATTGCAATTATCAGTCACCTCTGCTGAGTCTCAGACAACTTGTGGGAGAGAATATAAATTGGAACATCTTCCAATAAGCCAGGAACTGATCCTGTGTTCCTTTATTTTCTTATGCATTTTTTTTTTTTAAAATAAAGGAATTTTAGTGTTTTAAATCCATGAAACAAAAGGTTTATTTACAGAAACAACACCCAAATCTTCCCTTTCAAAATATCATTTTTCTTTTAAATTAAAATATTGACAAAGTTCAGTTTTGGTATAAATCACGTTTATTTTTCAAACCCAGTTTTTAAGTTTTCTAATATTTCTGTAAAAAGCTTTCATTCATTATTGACAGTCTGACTGCTTAACAGATCTTGCTTGTTTGGACATCAAGGGTGACATCATTTTTCAGTGATTGGGCCTACCAAAGATCACACCCATACTCCCAATTGTCTACTTCTGTGAATGGATATGATTTCAGCTACGTCTTGCAAAGCTACATGGACAGAAAGCCCATTTTCCCTCTTCATTGCATTGAATCATCAATGTGGGGTCTGTGCTAAGCCATGTTATGATGTAATATTGGTTACACTCGTCAAAAATAAAATAAAAAATAAAATAAAATCTTTGAATGTGCTCAACCATCTGATAAGCATCTTACTGATTGTTTTGGTGCAAACTTTTGCCTTTTCAGGGAGATCATCCGATACCCAGTGATAGGCACATGTACAGGGGTTGTCTTTACATGCAGTACCCCATCCTACCAATAGAGGAGTTGACTTCCAATACAGCATCCAGCTCAGCTCAATATATTGGACATTGGATCACAGCCAACAAGCTTGAACACGGTCCTGGACTAATGATGCACACAAGCCGGAGATCAGTTTTACTGCAATTCTGCACATAATACTTCACTTTATCATCCAAGTATCTAACGTAAAGCTACAAATGTAGTACAAGTATATTACTCGACAAATTCCAGGCCTTAATAATAAAAAAACTTTTAGACAAAATTCAACTTTATGAATTAATTTACTTGTCCATGTGTCCAGAGTCAAAAAAAAAAAAAAAAAAGTCATGTAGAGGAGACTAAATTTTTTTTTTTTTTTTTTTTTTATATAAAAAAAAAAAAAAAAAAAATGTAAGTAAATCGACATCTGTTCCTTTACAATTTATATAAAAAAATTATTCAGGAGAAAAAAAAAAAGTTGGATGTTCGATTTTCATTTAAAAAAAAAAAAAAAAAATTTTTTTTAAATATATTCTTTCCAGTTTTCTGCTTGTAATAATTAATATTTAAAGCAAAAGTGGAGGCTAAAGTCTAGTTTTTATTCTATCCTTTCAGGCATGACTTCCTGGGAGCGACAGTTTAACATATTTTTGCTAATATCTGATGAATTTATGTGACCAGAAGGAACATATTTTGCCAATTTTAATGATTTATTTTGGTAGAGCCCCCCCCCCACTTATCACTGAAAATTCAGTTTATAACTTGTCTTAGACTTTAAAACAAATTATCCAACAAAATTAGAATATAAAAATGTGATAGTTTGTTGCTTCCTTAAATTACTTTTAATGATAACACAGCAATTTTCATTTCTTTTTGAATCGATATTCTTAAACCAATGGATAAGCTGTTCAGCTTGCTGCATCGGTTCCCATCATTTTTCTCTTACCTAATCAATATTTAAAACTTAATCCTCCTCCATAAACTAAGTATTACAGTCAAATCTTGCTACTCTGCCACCTGTTGGGATCGCACAAAAGTGGCATAGTAATGAGTGGCATATGAACGACAGTTTGTGAAAACGGCCTTATTGTTGAAAAAAAAAAAAAAAAAAAAAAATTCAAAAACACAACCCACACTATAGTAACATAGTAGGAAGATTATGGGTTGACAGTAAATTTATTTTGTATCGAATTTTGTTGAGACCGAGCAAAAAGTGGTATAATCACAAGAGTGGTATAATAGTGAGGTTTAACTGTATTTTAAAGAGGATTTCACTTAGTTAAAATATTTTTAAAAAAAATAAAGAAAGAAAACTTTTTTTTTTTTAGTAGTTTGTGCAAGTTTAAATAAAAGGTATTTGATGAATTAGTGCATTTCTCATGCGCGCGTTGCTGGCTGTTAGTCGATATAACACTGCAAACAATTATGAAATGATCAAAGAGAAATATACTAAAGCATCTCAGTTTTGTATTATTTATTATCCGTGAAATCAATTTCATGTTTCATTGAAAAGATGTAAACGAGAAAATACAAAAGGAAATTTACAGCACCTGGACATTTAACGAAAGCCTCAAGTTTTTTCTTCTCCATTTTTATCTCTCAATCTGCACACACACGCACAAAAAAAAAAAAACACAATGGAAAGTTTTGACTTACATGAAAAAGACAAGTCCTAAAAATGAAGAAACTTATTTACATACAAAGCTGCAAAATTTTAAGTTATTGTTTTATAGAAATTGTAGATCATGTAAACAAATGCCAGTATGATGCTTGCTGTGTAATGGCTGCCAAAATCAAAATAATTGTACACAATTTATTAAACAAGAAAAAAAATGGATTTTTTTTTTGTAATAATTTTCTTACCCCATTCCAAACTGACGGCTCTTGGTTGCTGGACAAATAATGCAAAGCTGTTCAATCACATCTGTTGGCACGACAGGCAAATAAAGAAACAGACCCAATTTGGAGGGGGATGTGGTATTACACCCTCTCACCTCTAATACAGGTTTATTAGCAAACTATAGATTCAATAGACCCCCCACTCCTCTCTCTCCCACACAATTCTATTGCTAAAGGGAAGAATAATAAAAAAAAAATAAATAAAAAAAAAATGGTTTTGATTAAAATTGAATTCCATTGCTGTAAAAAAAAAAAAAAAAAAAAAAAAAACAACAGTAATAGCCTCTAATGCACTAAATATTTTAACTACTAGGCCAAGTCTAGAAGTACTAAAGTCTGTAATCTTTTAGGAATACCAGGTGTTGTACATGGAAGGACAACACTTTCACAAAGCCTTCTCTGCTAAAAAACTGGTCATGGGATTGCAGACTGACAACCGCCAATAGAAACTTGCATCTGTATAATGCCTACATTTCTCAATGTGGGAAAATATAGATGTCATAATACATAACATAAGCATAAGACAGTATATGTGAGTAGTAAATAATATATACCTCAGAAGTAAACATACTAAACCAGCAATGCATTTAGATTATAAATATTTTATCATTGGTATAATTCCTCTTACACGTGTTTCACTGAATGTCATAATTGCATACAAAAAAAAAAAAAAAAAAAAAAGAAAAAACTTACTCTAAAAACTCTTAAGCAGTTAAATCCCATTTAATTTCTCGTTAATTCAAACAAATCAGGATTTTCTATTTATATTTTGGATAAAAATATGAATCAGTAGGTCATCACTTTTTTTGACCAGCTGGATTCTGATGCTGACATCAGTTTCCCTCAGATTCTTTCTAGAATCAGGTACTTAAAAGAGGAATTATGTGATGGCTGTTAAGAGCCAGGGGTGAAGTTTGTGTTGGTATGCACTTCACCACTGTTATCTCCCTATATTTCTAATGTAAAAAAAAAAAAAAAAAAAAAAAAAAAAAAAATAGAATATTTTTTAGCATGCCGGTCTGTTCTGGGTGTTCTTTCTTTCCAAAAAGGAAATAACAGAACTATATTCAAATTAAAATTGGAAGTTGAATTTTGCCCCCCCCCCCCGCCACTTGTGATTTCAAAATGTCTAAAAAATAAAAAAAAATTCATTAAAAATTTCAATTTGTATTTTTAATACAACACCAGTCTTCATTTCATATAGAAATAGTTTTTTTTTTTTTTTTTTTTAATTCATTTTAACTTTAAGCGAGTCAAAAATTTAAAAAAGAAAAAAAATAAAATTGCAAATTGATCATCCAGAAATTTTCAGCAAGAAATATATAAAATTATCTCCTTTCGTACTTTCTATAAGTTGAGATTTTACTTAAGAGTTCTTTGTAAAAAGTATTTGCACTGGGTTATTAATTTACATAAAAATAAAAAAAATCTGCTTTTAAACTAAAAATTTAAACAAAGAGGTTTAATTTATTTATAATTTACAGCTTTTTAATGTAAAAATGAAAATTAAATATTGCTATATAAAATGACTGGTATTATGAGAAAACAAAAAAAAACAAAAAACAAAACAAACACCTTATCCAATATATTATTTGCATGAAATGGACATTTAACCAATAAGTAAATATAATCTACCAATAAGGTTTTTCTATAAATTTCATATTTGTGAATTGAGAAAATATGAAATCTACAAGAAACATTTTCTTTTAAATCCTTCTAAAAAAAAAATTTAAAAAAAATAAAAATAAAATATTCTTAAATAAGAAAGGAAAAAGAACAATTGGTTGAGAATGAAATTTTAATTAAAAAAATAATCTTACAGATGTACTAGGAAAGAGGAATGCTTAACAGATGCAAAGGAATGAAAAGATGCAGAGAGAAGAGATACAAAAGAAAATACTTTTTCAGAAAATAGACAAAAAAAAAACATCATTGCTAGATGGCTTTCAATGATCTGATGATTTTAGATTTTCATTTAAAAACAAAAAAAAAATTAAAAAAAAAAAAAAGAACATCAAGAAGAGATAAAGAAAGCTAGATATTTTTCTAGTGTAATGATTGGGACACTTCAGTGAACGAAATAGATTTTAGCTGGAAAAGGAGGGGGGGGGGTAAGGCAAACATCACTAACTTGCATGAATAAAAAAATATTTTAAAATTAAAGTTAAAACTTAATAGGTTTCTGATTATCATAATTTCTATTTAGAAATTTTAGCAGGAAAAAAAAAAATAAAAAATTTAGTGTCTTGTGTTTTCCTGCGTATGAAAAAAAAAAAAAAAAACCTATACGTCTAACACAATGTTTACAAAACTTGTATAATACCCAGAGTCCATCTAAGAGTTGTATATTCCATTCCCTACCAAGAATCCTCGATAGAAACAAATCATTAGTAATGCTATTACACATATGATGTAGAAATGTGTTCATACGTGGGTCGATCCATAGGCAAGAAAGAACAATTCTACAAGTTTGCATACTTCAGTCAAAAAAAAAAAAAAAAAACACAGACAGGTGGAGAAAAAAAAAAAAATCTTATTGGCTATTTATTTAAAAAAGAAAAAAAAAAATGCATTTATATCAATTTGATATTGTTTATATTATAATTTTAAAGTTTTCATGTATACTTTTTTTTTTTTTAATTTTTTTAGATTTATATAATTTTTTTTTTTTTTTTTTTTTAATTTTTTTTAAAACTACAAAGTAGGATTACATCTACAGCTCTGTTACTATTAAGGAAGAACCGTTTTGGCTGGGTCTTTTTGTGTTATTTTAGGAGAAAAAAAAAAAAAATATATATATATATATATATATATATATATATCTCCTTAGACGCTATAATCACATTGGATAAAAATAGGGCATTTTCTCCTATTGATACTTTTGTGAATTCTAACAAATGTAAAAACACTGACAGGGACAACTATAACGTGTCACCAATTTCTCTTTAAATGATAGCATTTCTGATCCACCAATGTCTTGACTATTAGTAAGCTTTAAAAAATAAACATAAAAGTCAATTAAAACAAAATCCATCATCTTCACAAAGGAAAAAGGAAATAGATTTTGTATAATTCTTTCAAAAAACAATTTTTCAAATCAGCCCAGAGAGTTAAAAAAATAAATAAAATAAAAAAAATGTCATTACTTATTAATTTAAATCTAAAAATTCAAAAATCTCTGGAATTCTGTCAACTGCACACAGACAAAAGTCTAAGTATGGAAGGAATTAGACTTATTTAAAAAAAAAAAAAAATTCTTTTTTTTATATAACACTCAAATTAAGCACTTAAATTGTTTTGGGGGAGTCAAAAGAAATAATGAAAATAAAGGGCATGTGGCAATACGCAGTCATACATTCATGGATGAAAGGGGAATTAAGTTTATAAAATTTCCAAGAGTTGGAGTATTTCTAAATGCTGTCTGAACAGTAACAAACACTTCTATACCTAGTAACTAACAGATAAATTGAGATATATATATATATATATATCAAAACAATACTACAATGAACACAATTGACAGAATAGTCACCAAAGACAAAATATACAAGACATGCACCTGAAAAAAAAAAAAAAAAAAAAAAAAATTATTATATATATATATATATATATATATATATATAATAATGCATGCAAATTGCAAACCAACATGTGACCCATACCCGATTTTTATATATGTAGATATATATATATAAAAAAAAAAAAATATGTACATATTTTTTTCCAGAGACTGAATATATGCATGCATAAAACTGCCACTTGCAGTGTATAAATCCTTGTTTACATACCTATGCATTTTGGCTGCACACCTGTGCATGTCAGGGTACGTATATTTTTCCTGCGTATTCTGTTTTTAAAGAATGTGTGTTGTACCAGATACGACATACAGATGTGAAAAAGCATCTCTCATACACACATGCACACACACATAATATTTAAAAATAAAAATATTTAAAAAAAAAAAATTTTTTTTTAAGAGAGAATACAGATTTTTTTTGATTTTTTTTCGTTTTTTTTTTTTTTTTTTTTTTTCAGTGTTTTTAACTGCCAAAATTGGATGATGGTGTAATATGGAACCAACCCTAACACAAAATGATTCCTTTTGTTTAGATTATAGCAGACATGTGATGCAAGAAAGGATAATGGGGGCAAATAGATAATAGAATGGCAATATGGATTGGATTGAAACAAAGACAATAAGCAAAGTAAATATTGTTATGATTACAAAAAAAAAAAAGAAAAAAAAAAATCTTTACACCAATATAATGAAGACGAGTCCTCTGAGTGGAAGAAATGCTTGTTTGTTAACAAAAAGTTCTAATGTTCTGAATTCAATTTAGTAAACATCCTTGGTGGTCCAGGTTGATATTGACGTCTTGTTGGGAGGAGGGGAGGGGGCTTCTTAACTGTTTGTTCAAGGCTTCTTAACTGTACATTTGATTTTGTGTCTGTATGCGAATGTCTGCAAATTGTAGATGTGCGACCCTTGTTTCAATAGAGCCCAACTTCCCAAACAATGACACCCTCCCCCCTCTAGGGGATTCCACTAGGTAACTAATGCTAGTGTAACAACAACAATAAACATCAACAAAGAGAGAAACTATGCAATTCATTTAAGTTTTAACCGGATTACATTCCGTGGGATTGGGAAAGCTTGTGTGGACACTTGTGTCTGTGGACTGGTCAATTCTGGAACATCAACAGAATAATTCTGAAAAAGAAAAATCATGAGAGTCACGTTTTGACAAAAGAATTTAATTATATTTCATAAAAAAAAAACAAAAAAAAACGGATGTTGCTAAAAAAATATGTTACATGTTTAAGCAGTTATACAATTACACTGTAAACATTAGCTTGGTTGTTTTATGGCATGTCAACCCTTTTTGAGTTAGGCAATGCTAAATCCAGTAATTTTGAAAAAAGTATTTTATATCTTCAAATATTTATTGACGCAGTTTAGTTTGGTTGTTTTTTTAGGAAAATTATTTTTGACTTTGCAGAACATGATTGAGCAGAGTAAAAAAAATAAACGAAAAGAGACAATAGCATCAATATTAGGTGCAATTTTAAGTCAGGAAGCCAGTATCTTCAGAAAGCCTTATCTGGTAGCACCAGAGTAAACATTGGAGGGGGGGGGGGAAGAGAAATCATTAATATTCAAACCATACCAAAAAATGCCTTTAAATTTAAATACTGAATATAATCATTGGTTCAATAATTAAAAAATGCTATTTCAAGGGATTCGAATCTTTTTGTAAGAATTTACAAGACTTTAATTGGTCTGGAATGTAAGTTTTAAAAGGCACAGGAATGTAATATTAAAATTAAGCGTCGAGGACTCCCACTGTCAATCAAGGGAAGAGTCCATCATGCATGTGCCTACAGTGTGATGCTGTATGGAAATAAAACCTGGCCATTGAAGACTGAGGACATGCCTCACTTCTAGATCTCTTTCTGACAACGGTTCCCAATAACTGTACAACAAATGCCCACAGCCCACTCGGGAATGCTGATCACGCTGTGATAATGGTAGAAATCAGCCTAAATTCTCGCCTTAAAACTGAAGACCCACTACTCAAAACAACGAGGTATTACAAAAAGGCTGATTGGGAAGCCATCAGGGAGCTCATCAGAGATGCCCCATGGCAAAATATCTTTACTCTTCCAGCGGAACAGTGTGCAAATGAGACAATTGAATGGTTCAAAACTGCTATTGAAGCACATGTTCCCGCACGGAAATTCTATAGCAAGCCCCACTCTCCCCAATGGTTTACTTCTGCTTGTGCAGCTGCCATTTGTCAAAGGCAGCATGCGTCCCGCAGATTCAACCGACATAAGTCCAGCTCAAATAAACAGAAGTTTATAGAAGCTAGAAATAATTGTAAGGGAGTGATAGAGACAGCTAAGACAGATTACTCTGAAACCACCAGAACGCGCATCGAAGCACAGAAATTAGGAACCCGGGATTTTTGGAAAATCTACAACAGCATAGTTAATAATGGACAGTCAACTATTCCCCCACTAACAAACAATCATGAGGTTGCTTGCACGGCAACTGACAAGGCTAATCTGCTTGCCAGTCGGTTTGCCTCAAACTCCACACTGAACTCGGTACACCAACACCACTCACTCCCTGATTTTCCTCTGCGAACAGACGCCACACTTGATGATTTGAAAATCACCCCTTCTCAGGTACATGCTATTATAAAAAACCTAGACACCTCAAAAGCATGTGGACCAGATCTCATCCCGGCTGTGCTATTAAAAAAATGCTCTGCCGAAGTTGCTCCAGTTCTGTTCAAACTTTACAATAAATGCCTTAACGAATCTTGTTTTCCCGACTGCTGGAAAACCGCCTCTGTGGTACCAGTCTTCAAGAATTCTGGTGAAAGAACTGACCCACTAAATTATCGCCCCATTAGCCTCCTCCCGCTTTTCGCCAAAATATTTGAGTCCTTAGTTAATCAAGCCCTAGTCCAGCACCTAACAGCCGCTACACTCCTGACTGACAAACAATATGGATTCAGGCAAGCCCGTTCAACAGCAGATATCTTAACTGTAGTTTCTGAACGTATATACCGTTCATTGGATAAAACAGGGAAGGGTAGAGCGGTGGCCCTTGATATATCTAAGGCTTTTGACAGGGTATGGTACGATGGTCTTCTAAGGAAAATTAGATCATATGGAATCACTGGAAGAATTCATAATGTAATTAAATCCTTCTTAAGTAATAGAAAAATCAAAGTTGTCCTCGACGGACGTACATCCAAACAATATGACATAAATGCGGGAGTACCTCAGGGGTCTATCCTTGGACCTCTATTATTCCTGATATTCATAAACGACCTCCCTGATAAAATTGTTTCGGAGATGGGTATATTTGCCGATGACACCACTCTCTATAACAGATGTGAGGGGAAAACAAATGAACACATATCCAAGGAAATGGCAGAAACACTAGAGGATGACCTCCAATCCGTAGTGGAATGGGACAAAAATGGTTGGTCACATTCAATGCTGCTAAGACTAAGCTTGTTTCCTTCAATAACTACAAGAAACCTTCTCTACAACCAATAGCAATGGCCAAGAACACATTGCCTGAAAGTACTTCTTTTAAACTCCTCGGCCTAACGTTTACAGGGAATATGAACTGGAATAGATACATTGAGAGCATTGCCAAGGCTGCTGCAAGGAAGGTTGGCTCTCTCTACCGTGCTAGAAAACTACTTACGCCTGATAGTATCCTATACCTCTATAAGGCAACCATTCGCCCATGTATGGAGTACTGTTGTAACATCTGGGCTGGTGCATCTGCTGCTTGTCTCTCGCTCCTGGACAGGGTTCAAAAGAGAGTCGCCAACCTGATAGGTCCTGAACTGTCATCTAGGCTTCAACCTCTGTCTCATCGACGAGATGTTGCATCCCTCTGCCTGTTCTACAAATACTTTAATGGTGAATCCTCTGACGAACTGCGAACACTTGTACCTCCTCGACGTAACTACCCCCGACAAGCTACTAAGTCTCATCCCTTTACAGTAGAGATCCCTAGGTGCAAGAAAGCCTTTTACTCCAATAGTTTCTTCCCCAGAACAGCGGGTCTTTGGAACTCCCTTCCGGGATTCTGCTTTCCCAACTGCAATGATATGCAGAAGTTCAAGTGTAATGTTAACAAACATCTTTCTACTCTTCTCCCTTCATAATGACCCCGCTAATTAAGTCCCTAACAGTAGCCCCCTGCTTCAAAGTGGAGAACAATGAGGGATGTGTAATGCAAGTCTTCAAAACAAGATTAGTTCTGAATGACTTAAAGGTTAAATCTGGACAGTATAGGGAAGCTAGGTGCAGAATAGAAGACTATTGGTTTGGTCATATATGAAAAAAAGGCAAAGTGTTCTTGGGTTACTAAATGTAGAACAGTTGAAGAAGCAGGTTCAGTTGGCAAAGGAAATATGGGAGGAATTGATGAGAATGGATTTGAGAGAGGGATAAATGGAAACCTGGCTAGTCAATGCATGACAGCATGTAAAAAAGACTAAAATGAATATGATGATGAGGAACTAAAAAGGAATTTAAAAATAAAAAAACATTAATTATAAAAAAGAACAGTCATAATGTTTAAGTAAATTAATTTATAAAAAAAGAAAATATAACAACTTGCAAATTTAATTGGATTTTTAATGGTTTTTTTTGTTTTGTTTTTTTGAAATATTTCTTGTTGCATTAGAAATCTATCTATCACATACAAGGAACTTTCTGTGTGTAAGTTTGTTCCCTATGAACTCAGAAATGACTGGGCCAATTTTTATGAAATTTCAAACAAATATACTTTATGTATCTGGCAGTGTTTTTAGATAGGTTTTGTATCAGAATGTCTTCGATAAGTATCGATAATCGAAAAAATCTGATAAAAGAAACAGGCGATTTTGACCAAAGTTAACACCTCATACAGCCTAATATCACAAGTGCATTAAAGTTTTATTACCACACAAGCAGAAAGGCCTGGCATATAAAAATCAACAGTAGGTTCTTTGATATGACGGGAGTGCATTCAAAATGAATGTTTCCGTTTAGAGCACAACTGAACCATGATTCTTGACTTCTGCAATTTAAACTTAAATTCAGGCCATATTAGGTTGGTGCAAAAATGTTATTTTTGATGTTTAACTGAACGTCAAAAACAAAAACGCAATGAATTCCCAACAAGAGCAGATAATCAATCGATTTGATTGAAAAATGGATGATTTCACAGATTTTGCTGATAATAAAAATATGGAAGTGTGAAACAGTCATTGATAATCATTCAATCCCGAGCAACATTGGGTCTCCTTACTAGTTTATTGCTAAAAAAGAAAATTTCAAAATCTAAATTTATCAGATTGTATTTTTTTGAGGGTCCTAATAAAATTTTTTTTAGCAAATTATTTAAGTTAAAAAAGTTAAAATAGCACTAGTACAGAAGGCTATGAATAAAGCTGATAAATTCAGAAATAAAAGTAAAAGAATACATTTTTACGCTTAGATATTTTATGAGATTGTATATGTAAACATTTTTTTTTTTTTTCATTAAAAATTGAAATTAGATTGAAATAAGTTAAGTGATGTCAAGTCAATATCGTTGCCTCCATTAGTCTCCAAAGAAAATGGACACCTTTAAAAAAAAAAAAAAAAAAAAAAAAAAAAGTAGCTGTGCTTGTACCTATGAGGCAAGGGTTGTGCAATTCCAACCACACCTCTTCTGAATCAGTACTGCTTTTGTCCAGTGGCAAGAATTCCAGGGTAACTGGAAATAATGCCAAGATATAGCACCTGGAATTCCCAAATGGTCACCGATTTTAGTACTGCCCAAACTCAACACTGCTTAACTTCTGTGATCTAATGGGAACCAGTGTGTCATCATGATTATGCTGTATATCAAAATGTATTTTGAGATTTTAGCATTTCTACCATATTTTATTTCTTCATAACGCAGCCCAACATTTCTGAAACTAAAAAATGGGAATAATAAATATTCAATTAAACCCTTGCATATAATACATTATACAGCCATTCATATTTAAATTTTTTTTTTCTTCATGCCATTAATATACATTTTGTATACTACTGGTTTGTACAAAAGTAATGCCTCCTTTTTTTTTTTCGGACTATATAGATCATAGGGAATTGCAAACTGCATGGTTATGATGACTGAACTTATGCATTCATCATCTGATAGTTTCATCTCTTGTTGCAGATATTGATGATACGAGACTAAGAAAGCAACCCCTGTTATGGACTTTTTTTTTTTTTTTTTTTTTACCCCAAACAAGGCAAATTGTCACTTTGGTGTAGGGGGCTACTATCAGGGGCAACAACTACTGGGGTACTATGTAGGGATTTGGGCAGCAAGATGTCGGCTCACGTTACACTTGAACTTCTGCACGTCAGTACTGTTGGGGAAGCAAGGACCTGGAATGGAATTCTAGAGTCTAACGGTTCTGGGGAAGAAACTATTGGAGTAAAACATGTGTTAAAAATCATTGAATTCCTGGCAAAAGTGTATTGAGAATGATGGTGACTATGTAGAAAAATAAATTCTGGAGTACAAAAGGTTGTTCATTTTTAATGGCACCACTCCCATCTTCATTTGCAAATGCATACCATCATAAGCATTATAGAATGCCATGCATGTGTGATACTATTGATATAGGAAGTGAGGTTAATAGAAAGACAATGGTGAGAAAGTTGTTCACCAAGGAACACAAAGGAAAGCTGAAACAGGATTGTTAATCAAGGTGTGACAGGTGACTGGTACAAAAGATCGGACATATAAGTCGATATATTTAAAGTTAGTTTACAGACAGTTTTAGAAATAGCAGCAAGTTTTGCGACAGTTTAGGACAGTTGGTGGCAGGTTGTGGCTTGGATCAGATTGAGATAGCTTTAGGAGGCTGAGATGAAGAAATGAATTTAACTGACCGATGAACACGGCCTCAATATAATATGCAAAAGTAGACGTTAGTGGTTCGAGGTCAGTTTCCTGCGATGGTGTCACACACACACAACCAAACTCCAATTGATATATGCAGAAGGTGTTCCAGTCGTTTCACAAATTTGTGTTTAAAGTTGTCTTCCATTTTTATATTTGTGAACCTGTGTGCACCCCTTTGGAAGGCGCTAATATGAGATGAGACAGCCAGAACTAGCAGAAAAAAACATGAAAGAGAAGACAACCACAGAAACAGCGTTGGGCTTGGCGATTGTGTTGATTGTTGGTGAAGGAATATGTGGTCTCACACATATTAGGCTTAAATACTTGATTTTTCACAACACTAAAGAAATATGTTCAGCCACTGATTTTTAGGTGATAACTTGACATATTTTCGTAATAGATTTACAAGTGTTAATACCTTTGTATTTTATATTTTGACTATATATTAATTACTAGCTGGCCACCCGGCATAGCACGGGCATACAATACACTTAAACAATATTTTAATTTATACAGATTGTGTATGTATTATTATAGAATCAATCCTCTACTGATTATTATAGCTTATCAGGAATAATTTGCCCAGTGGACAAATTTGCAAAAAAATTTAAATAATTATGCCGTTCATCAAATTTCGTCTGTATTTGTTTACAATATCACATAGCTGATATTAAGGCTTGATGATGAATGCCCTGGAAAAGTCACTTCTGATTAATGTTTAGTTTTAAAATATGCAAACTAAGAAATGATTTGCGGCGATTTTAAATGGTACCTCTTTTTTTTTTTTTTTCTTTTTTTTTATTGTAAATTGAAATCATTAATAAAAAAATAAAATGGTGAGGTACACCCAGGCATGAACAGGGAATAATTCAATTAGATCACCAGATGACAATGATTTGCTGAGATTTTATTACTTCCCTTAGCCAGTGTAATGTAAAATATTCCCCTGTAAAAATTTTATCTGTAAGAGAGAAAGACTATTTTAAAGATTAGATTTTTTCAATTTTCAATACTTATCGGATGAATTTCTGTACAACATATAAGAACACTGCAAGACATAAATTACCTTTGTGTTAAATGTGCAAAATCTTAAAATTGTTCTTCCAATCAAGTTTCTCCACATAACTAAAAAAAAACTAGAATTGCAAACAATCTCCTTCTTAGACTGAAAGTACTGACTTTTGTTTTAACTTCTTTGCTTTTAAATTTGTTCAAATTACTTTTTGTTTCACACATTCACTTCATAAGTCATGAGAAAGGAACTCGCGCCCGCGCGCACGCACACACACACAAAGAGGTGGACACAGGTTCACAAATAGTAAATAATGGGCAGTCTGATTCCTCCACTATCAAGCGATCATACAAAGTGACTTTTCTATAGAATCACAGAGATATGAAATACAAATATTAATGATATTTGTATTTCATATTACTTTACTAGATTTCTCTGTATTATTAATAAGCCATATGAAAAACATGTTTAACTATTGCGTGTATTTCTTTCAATTTTGGAGAGAAAAGCTGGCAAGTTTTAAATGCATCGTTTTATACCCAAGAAACAATTTTTAAAAAGTTATGAAATGTTCATGTATGATTGTGCTAATTAAAATCTAATTGTTATTTTCACTATTAAAAGCAATGCCACGTACAGATAAAAAAAAATAAAAAATAGCCACTTACTTGTATATTACAAGATTTATTTTTGTCCTTTAAGTCATGAAGAGGAATTTTCTCGCCTGCTCCAAGTTCTTCCCTCGCTTCAGATTTGGAAGTGGCCACAGACTGAAAAGGGAATAACAAAGATTTCTTTTACAGAAAAGATTGCAGACAAGTTTCATTCATTGAGAGAATTTTGTCTCTCAATATGAACACCAATTACTGCAATATCATTGATTCACAATGTTGGCAAATCAGTAAATCAACCATTTGTTTGTTTTACATGTTGGCATGCGCTGAATGAGCGGCCAATCGTAACAAATCTGAAATTGCTTTGAATTACCTCCACCCCATGTTTACATGAATCTAATGTAAATAATATCCCATTTCAGGGGCCACTGACTTTTTGGGGCAATTAACAAAAAAGCATTCTTTCTTACAAGATAAAATTCTGTGTATTTTTAGCGGTGTGTGGGGCATTTAAGTTGAAAAGTTAGTGAAAACAAAAAAAAAAAAAAAAAATTAATATTTACCCTCTCACTAACCTCAAGTTCATTAGAACATCTCCCTCCTAAATCCCTTATTAACCCTGAGCTAATAGCCTCCTCTCCACAAAAAATTTAAAACCACATGTAATTGTGAAGGTGAGATGGAAGTTAGAATGGCTTGGAAACACGGAAATCATTTTACGTGAAAATGATCTCCCACTCTAAATTCTAAAATTTAATCAGTTTTTTCACATAACTAAGAAAACCAGTTTTTTTTGTTTTTTTTTTAGACTAAAAGTATTGACTTGTGTTTTAACTTCATTCTTTGCTTTTAAATTCATTAAAATTACTTTTTTGTTTCACCTCTCCACCTCATGAATCATGTGAATGCAAAGTAATGAGACGAGGAAGAGGAAGGAAAAAAACTAGGGCCAAATGACAAAAAATTAAGTTCTTGGGATTTGGCAGAAATTAAGTCGTTGAGGAAAAAAAAAAAATTTGCTTTTGCCAGATCTTTACTTACCCCTCTTTCAAATCAATTTATATAAATTTCTCTCGTTCTTTTTGACCTTCTATGAAATCAACTTGCTACCTTAACTGTTCTACATTTAACGCAAGAACACTAATCCATTCTTTCAATGTGACCAAACCAATGAAATCTCCTGTTCTGCATACATCTCCCTATACCGTTAAGATTTATTCTTGCTGTGAGCTTGTCAGATCTAAGCCCATCTTCAAGATTCAAACTACACACGTATTGTACCATTCTTATATCATTTTTCTCAACCCTTACTGATCAGGTTTCACTTCCAGACATCATCATACACATGCCTGACAAACTTATCTTGACCAACAATGCTAACGCTCTGCTGGATAATGGTAGAAGTTCCCTTAACTTACTCCATCCACTCTTAACTCTTGCAATCATACTAGCACCTACTCTAATTACCTCACCAAGGTAACAAAACTTCTGAACAACATTAATAGCCTCACCATACAAGTTCTCATCCATCTCAATTGTCTTACAAACAGGTCATCCTCTTTCAACTTACCATTAATTCCACTAAGTAAAATGGATTTATATCAACCAGATTTTTTTCAGATAAAACCTTAAATATCTGTGTAGATGTTATAATCTATTCAGATTCAATTTGTCAGTTCTGTGACATAACTTAAGAGGTTTACATTTGTGTGAAGATATCGTATAAAGTTTAGTATGGAGAAAACAAAATTCTGATTGTCATACAAGACCAAATGATTTAAACAGAAAAAATATTAGCAAAGAAAATTAAATATACACACACAAAGTGGGGCGATAAGCATGGGAAGAGAAAGCGTGTATATAATAACAATGTAGAACATGGTGGTTTCCAAAATGCCATGTATTAAAAAAAACAAAAACACAGAAATATTATTTATGTACTCTTAACTGAATGAAAAGACCATATTAAAAAAAAAAAAAAAAAAAAAAATCGTGCATGCGTGGTCCCACTCTGGTGCTGCATGTGAGAGGATGCCACAAAAAATAATGGAGAAGTGTGAAGGGCCAACGTTGCCTTCACATTTCGCCAAGTTTCAGAAAAATCTAATGGATGGGGCAAAAGTTATGGGTTAAATTTTCGGGCATTTGACACCTTTCGAGCTCCTGGGAACACCAAATCCCAGTGAAAATGGTGCAGTTTCACATCTTAACACATGTATATTTGAATTCAGCACCATGGAAAACAACTATATAGACATACATATCAAGATTTTGAGTAATATGAAAAAGAGCTCCAAAAAGGCATGTTTTTTTCGCCCTAAAAAGTCCCAGAGGGATGCAAACCAGAATTTTGTCAGGGTCACCCATACTGAATTTATATCAAGAACAACGGCCTCCACATTTTGGCCAAGTTTCAGGAAAATCTAATGGATGAATAAAACACTATGGGTCAAAAAGTGTCATTTTTGGCCATTTTTGACTTCTTTTGGGCCCCTGGGGATGCTGAATCCCAGTGTAAATGGATAACTGCAGTTTCAGGCCTTAATACATGCATATTTGAGTTGACCACTGTGAAAAACCATTATAATCAGACATCAAGTTTTGAAGAAATATGAAAAAAAAAAAAGCCACAAAAGGGGCGGGCGTTTTTAGCACTAAAAGTTTCCAGGGACGCGAACCAGAATTTTGCCAGGGTCATCCATACTGGATTTATATTAAGAACAATGGGCCCCACATTTTGGCCAAGTTTCAGAACAATCTAATGGATGGATCAAAAGTTATGGGGCAAAAAATGTAATTTTGGGGCATTTGCCCCTGGAGACAACGGGAATTTTCAAAAAAAAAAAAAAAAAAAAATTTGTACTGTGCACATCTATTTAATGAAATACAATTTGTGGCAAAATTTCAAGAAAAACTAATGGACAGTTATCTGGCAATCATCCAGACTAACAGACGGATGCCACTGAAAACATAGGTCCCTCTCCAAATCGGGAGACAAAAAAAAAAAAACAAAAAAAAAAAAAACATCTTTCCTACATCAAAGTCAAAAACTTCCCAATGTCAACATTGTTCATGGAATGTGAGAACTAAAGGACAAAATAAGGACAGTGAGAGTTACTAGGCTGCATTTATTATGGAGTTATCTCCCCTTATTTCTTCAAGATGGTAATGCGAGTCCCTTTTTGCATCATAAAATTTGATTTAGTTAAAAAAAAAAAAAAAAAAAAAATTAAAAAAACAAAAGAAAAATACTTGATCAATTTACATGATTTTTAGAATGACATTTTCGTTACATGAGATTTTAATATAAAGAGAAATTCTGGAGGATAACCAATTTTGTTGACATGATCCCTCCATCTCATTTACATTTTCTTTTCTCATCTCTAAGAGTCATTTTTATTTATTTTTTTTACAAAGGACATCACCACTTATCGAAGCCGAGAGGCCACTTGAGAATAAGGGTTAAATTGTGTACAGTAGTCAATTTGACAATATAGTAATTGATAGTAATGGAAATTCAGTAAATTTCTGAAGTGGAACAGCTCATAAAGAACTTGTTTATGTTGGACTTGAAGACAACCATATTGTAGTCAGCTAAAAAGCAGGCAAAGGGAAGAGTTTCACAGGCGTGCAGTTCTAAGAAAGAAACTTTGTTCATGGAATCTATGTTTAGGTTTAGGCACAGATTAAAGAGTGGGGGAAATTATTGATAGTGTTTTCAGCTAGACGAGTGTTTTTCGTGAAAATTTGGCAAGGGGGTGGCCATAGATTGGAGCTCAGACGAGCACTTGCCATGAAAATAATAAAGCAGAGACATGCTCGCAACATCTCTTCTGTGAGAAAGAGGTTGCAGGGAAGAGAAAAGAACATCCCTATGAGGCTACAAAGTCTATTTTGAACTATCAAGGCAGGATAAGTCCTTTCTAGCAGCTTCTGCCCAGATGTGGCAACAGTTCTCCATCCTTGGACGTACCTGGCTCTTATATAGATAGAGAATTGCATCAGCATGAGATATGCACTGGATCGATTGAAGGATTCCACTATTTTTCCAGTGCCTTGGCAACGGATTTAATGTGTTCCATTTCAGATCAGGAGTAAAGGTCAAGCCCAGAAGCTTGTCAAAACATGAGGCAGGGAAGAGAAAGGGGCATCCCCTACTAGTCTACAAAATCTATTTTGAACTCTGTCAAGACTATAGGTAAAGTATAGATGGTGACAGTGATTAAATATATTTAAAGTTTTGCATAAATTGATTCAGAAAGAGTGAAAGAGAGAGGGGAGGGCGTTTACTGAAGAATCTTACCTGATCTTCTTTCTTTATATTTTCCGGAGATTTAATCAGAGATGAACTTGAATCCTGCATAAAAAGGGATCCAAGGTTAAAGAAAATTCAATTAGACAATGGATATAAAAACAAAAATATTAAAATTGAGTGATTATTTAAAATTACACTTAGTTTAAAAATACAGAAAAATCTTATGATTTACATACTTGTGATGGGACAAAGATGTCATATTCCAAAAATCAGAAATTTTTTTTTTTTTTTTATTAAGAGCAAATTTTATGAGGAAGAAGGTCAGTAGTAGACATATTACTTTACATTTAACCAAAATTCAAAGGGCAACAATTTGACTAGAGATTTTAAAAATTAATTTTTTAATCAGTAAAAAAAAAAAAAAAAAATTATAAAATAGGATTTTCTTAAAAAAGAAAAAACTACTTAATCAATTCATATGATTTTCGGAATATGTCTTTCATGATAAGTGCATCATAAAAATTTTTCTGTATTTAATTTTTTTTTTTTTTTTTTTTTTTAAATCAAGCATAATTCTAAACAAATTCTAACAAAATTTATAAGAATAAGATATTACTCATTACAATTTAATATGAAAGGAATTACCAGGAAAAGTACAATTGGCTGTCAATCAGAATTTTTTCCCCCCCCAGATTTTGCCCCGGGGGGGGGGGGGGGGGTTACTATTAGTCAAAATCGAAATTCACATTTCAATTAAAAAATACTGATGTGTTTATGTCAAACTGCAATAAGTATGTTTAACAAAAAACAAAAAAAAAAAAAAAAAAAAAAACGATGAACTAGTAGATTGCCTAAAACATTTTTACTAAAAATAAGTCTTGTATTTTCTCAATCTGCCTTTTGCTAACAGAAGTACCAGAAGTTTCCATATAAAACAGGGAGAAGATAAGTCATTCATTTAAGTAAAAATGAACAACATAACTGCAATTTACAATAAGATTGATTTTTACTTGTAATTAATCTTCCACTCATTTTTCCTGATTTTTGTTGATGACACAAATACTTCGAAGTGTTTTTACTTGAAATGTGAATTTCAATTGTGACTAACAATAGAGAAGCAGCGAAAAGGAAAAGAGAAATTATAAAATCACCTGCTCATCCTCTTTTGTTTTTTTTATCAGTGAATCATCTTTTGAAGGAGATCGAGAACGTTTACGAGAACTGTCGGGGGAACATTTCATCTCTGACGACATCTGCAAAAAAAGACATAGGCATAAAATGGTGGATCTAAAATATATATAATCGTAGTTAAAACTACAATATTTTTTAACTTCTCTAAGTTTTATAGTTGGAGTAGGTGTGCACAGGGATCCTCACTGATTCTTGGGAACTATCAGGCATGCCTTGAGATTAAAAAATATAAGTTCATTGAAATGTATTTTCAATTTATTTTAACTTGCACCCTTTCCACTTAAGTACATCTATAAAAAAAATTGATCATTAGAACATGCATATCCGAAAGGTTAAAAAACATTCTAGTATATTTAATTAAATGTTAAAATAAGATTAGTAATTTAAATTAGAGATGCTCAGAGAAGCCATAATAGAGTTAGAACACAGAATGTAAAAAATATAAAATCATATCAACTATTAATCTTTATTAACAATTATGAAATCATTTTTTTTTTTTATGATATATGATAGAAGCTAAAGATTTTTTTTCTTTTTTACAAATCAGGAAGAAAAAAGTGTATTTAATTGTCGATTTCAAAAACCAAATAAACTGATATAGGTTTATACTTATTCACATTCGGAGTTATTTAATATCTTTTAGTAAGGATTTTTAAAATTTACTTTTTTTCAACTATTGCATTTCAAAATCTATTGTCATCAAGTCATCTTTAATAGCAAAAACTCATCTATTTAAAAACTAATCATGTAAAATGATAAAAAAAAATTTTTTATAGAAAAAATAAGTTCGATTCAGAGTTAAAATATCTAATAATTTATACTTCATATTTATAGAGTCTCCATTTTAAAGATGCTGGCAGTCTTTTTTTTTTTTTTTTTTTTTAATGATACATGAAAAGAATGAATAAAACCAAAACTTTAGAAAAGACAATGACCGTATAATGACACAAACATTTGTTATTTTGTCTGTTTTTCATCATTTACCAGTTTTAAGAACCCCCCCCTCCGCCTCCAAAGCAATGAATTTGTTCAGAATGAGTTCTTACATGTTTTGTCTGTTTTTCATATACACAATATATTATTACCTGTTCACCGTCATCTTCAGTTTTGATACAAGATGAATCAGGTTTTAAAGGTGACTGTGGGCACACAAGTGAGGAACCGTCATCAGAACAGTCGATTGCTGACACATTCTGCAATAAAATACAAGTGACAAACTGAGGAAGAAGTTCATAAATATATATATATATATATATATATATATATATATATATATACACACACACTTATCTTATGCACTAGCTACCCAGCTATGACTGAAAAGCAGTTAATTTATTTTAATTTTGTTTACATATTTTAAGCTTTAAAAAGTAGACAATCCCTATTATATTCTTTTATTTAAAAAAAAAAAAGTCACCCCTTTACCTTTAGGCGATTACTTAAAAATAAATCATTAGTAATCATGTGGATCAGACTAATTTTTTAAATAAATTGTAACCACATATATTGCCAATGACAGTACAATAACAAATGAAAATTGGCTAATAATTAGAAGCAAAGCCTAATTTGTCAGCTTAAATATTATTCATGTCTGACTTTGAAAATCTGACAAAGTAACTATATGTGTAAGTTACAAATAATGTACTGTGTAGATATGTTTTAATATTTACTTCAGTGCTCAATTCATGGGTAGAGCTTAGAAGTATCAAAAAATACTTGTAACAACAAGCCATATACATAGAAATGTTTGTATTCTATATTTTCATCAGGTTGTTTTTGTGTAGCTTACTTATGAGAATATTTTACAATACTACACAATACATGCACACACACACACACACACAATAAGAAACAATGGATATCTCCTAGAAGGTTAACTGCATGAGGAGTCAATACGTTGAGCAAGACTTGTACAATCCCAAAATACACATTGCCTAAATCAGCATTAGTTACATCCAGGACAACTGCAGCAGAGAGGTGACAACAACACTGACAACCTGGGTGTACCAAGTTTGAAGTTTCAACGGAATATTAAACTCACAACCAATCCCCAGTTACATGTATATTCCAGTTGGAGGGAATGTTAGATTTTTGCAGTTCTTGCAGTGCAGTGTCATTCTCCTGCATACAGTGCCTGGTATTCCCAAATGGTTGCCCATCTGGTATTGACCAGGCTCAACATTGCTTAACTTTTGATGATCTACCAAGAACTGGTGTGTCAATGTGATAATGCTGTGTATAACTGTATTTACATACACATAAGAGTTTGGATGCCATCGTATATGAATAACAGCTCTCCTTGAACTTGATCAAAATATCTGGAATTCATTGTTGCTCTTGTAGAATATTTGTATGTTAGAAAATTAATATATTTGTTCATAATTATTTGAACCATCCTCAGATTCATCAAAGCAAATGTAAAGTTGAAAATCAGTAATTATTACTGTTTCTTAAATTGTTGATGCCATTAGAAAATAGTTAATTAAAAAACATTTTGAATAAGATTTGAATTAGATTGGTTAATAAAAAACAAGGTTTCAAAAAAAAAAAAAAAAAATTATAAAGGGCAAGAACTTGTATTAGTAAAATTTGAAATTAATTCTGCATTTCTGCGAACATTAAAATTGTAGAAGTAAAAAGGCCAAAAACGTGTGTGGGGTTGGCTGCTTTCAGAAATGCTTACTCAGTTTTAAAAAAAACTTGAAAAATTAAAATTAAGTTTTGCTCACAAGTTTACATTTGAATTTTCATTTTTGATGCTTGTGCAGATTAATGTTTTGCATTAACACAGGTGAAAACATTACATATATGCTACGTCGAAATTAGTATAAATTACAAAAAATGTGATAGATGTATTTTTTTAACAAAAAATAATATAATCATTCTAACATTTGTGTTTAAAAATCAAGGGAGATAAGTCAGTTTATCAGACTTGGTTGTAAAGAACCGTTTCACATAAAAAAAAAATTAAAAAAAAAACAATAAACGTGATAAATTCCATTTTTACTCATAATTATTTTCTACATTATTATTCCTAAGTTTTGGAATTTATACTGATTTCGACATGACATTTAAATACATAAGGTTTTCTTCTGAAATGCATTGGGTTAAAGTATTACTAATCTGCACAATCACCTCATTTTTTGTTATTGAAAGATATTTTAAATTGTCATATTTTCAAAATAAAAGAAATAGAAAACATCAAAAGTATAATGAACACCTTCAAAATGTATAAACAGGGAGTGTTACCACTTTTCTCTGAAAATAGCAACACACAATGGCTAAACATCAGCTCCATTTATTTTCCAAAAAAATTAAATGCTTTAGTCTAAGATTTTGATGATTATTAACATGGTGCGTTTTAGAAAAGAAAGAAAAGTATACAGTGGGTAATTGTTTGAAAGGTTCACAACGATGTAATTTATTCCTGTTATTTTTAGATTTGGAAACATGGGGTAGCGTTATACACAAGAAAATAGGACACCACAAAAAGAGTCTAAATTATTAGGGTTTATTTTATTTTTGTAAAATTTTAATAAAATATGAAATCCTTTATGTAAGATTCTGAATTTTTTTTATATGAACATTCATAATCTGGATTATTCAACTAAAATGGTGAGAATAACATCCAAGATGAAAATAATAATCCAGATAATTCTTTACAGTTTTTAGTTTAGAGCTATAAATATCTAAGTGTGTGTATGTCTGTATGTATAAATAAATTATATATATTTTGGCATCAAGTCATTATTCAAGCACATCTGATTGTTCTTTTCTCCAATCTTTCTGGATATCTTTTCCATTTGTCGAGCGGTCTTTTTAATTTCGGCAGGCATGTTATATAAAATGGCGCCCAAAAGTTGTTGTTCAGCCATATTCTTCAAGCATTTTCTATCAGTGTATCCGATTATCATCAGGAGAAATTGCGTTTTCTTTTTCTTTGAGGCTTATTGTATTTATAATTTTATATGTGTGTGTGTGAACACTGATAATAAAGATTTTCTGTGTATACAACAGATCCATATGTACTAATTAATGAAGAGCATACATGAACCAGGTTATTAGATTTGCCTTTAAATTTTAAATGAAAATTACTAATCGAGAGTTTAAAAACCTTCAAATTCACAAGTAATGTATATTGGTGACTTTTTTTTTTTAATTTGAGTTTAAATGGCCAACTTTATTATTATATTGTTGGCCTTTGAAATTCAGAATTTCTAAGCCTTAAAAACTAAAAAAAAAAAATAATTTTTAAACTTTCCCAGCAAAGGTCAAATATTATACACTTATACACTTATTACTTAGGAGCAAAAACGTTGCAACCAAACAAATAGAAAAACTTTTTTAAATTTTGTTACAAATTATTTTATAAATTATAAGACAATTGTCGTTACATCAGGATTTTGTTCTACTTAATAGGGATCAGATTTGTTATAGAGATGAAGAGTAAGACGACGATCTTACCTGCTCATCTTTGGATTTTTTGATTGGTGAATCGTTTTTTGCTGGGGATAGAGAGCGTTTACGGGAACTGTCTGGGGAAGAACTAATTTGTGAAGCTTCCTGTAAGGAATTTAAATGGTTTAACATTTTAAATAAACTGCTTCAAATTTAAATCTATAAAAATAGATACCAAGAGTTGGGAATCAATGCTTATGTTTAAAAAGGTGAATAAAATAAAACGTAAGTTTATCAGTGAAAGACTGGACACGCACATCTATCATTTCATAATAGGTGTACAAAAATGTTTTGGGGTTTAATAAAGTTAAGCATTTTAATAAAAAGTAAAGTTTATCTCAATCTAGTACAGAATAGTGAGCTTTGATCAGCATTTAAAATGAATAAAATCGGCCGCTTATACAGATATGAGCTGAACCAATAATAATGAAGAGTTACAGTTGGAAAAGCAAAGATAGTTACAAGCCTCTTTACGATTAATAGTCATTGTGAATCTGTATAATTCAGTAATTTCTGCTACCAGTAACTAAGAACACTTAGACAATAGACAAATGAAGAGGCAAGCTCCATTTTTTTTTTTCTTATACTGAGAGAAATATGTAAGAGATAGGTAACAATATAAAAGCAAATTTATACAATCCAAATCCATTTGAACAGGAAACAATTTCTATAGGAAAGATGAAACCCAATATTTAGTATTTAGAAATTGAATTGAAAAAAAATTTGAATAGAGCTATTAATAAAATATTAAATCAAGTCATATAAGCTTGATTTAATACTTTATTAATAGCTCTATTCAAATCTTATTGTTCCAAAATAGTCATTAAATCTTCAAATAACTTTTACATGCATTTCTGGAGAAGTTGATGGTGTCCACAAGCAATTCAGGTTGCTATAACAGAGGCTGCTTCCTCATCAGAAGACCGACAAATAAGTATTTCATAAAATTCAAACAAAAAATCTTCAGATGAATGATAATTAAAGATTGTTAGAAACAAAATGGAGGTACAAGGGAAAACAATCAAATCTGATTAAGCAAAACATTTAAAAAACAGCCCAAAAGTATAAACCATAATATCAGGTTTTATGGTTTAAAAATCTTAAAATACAAATAAAAATAATGTACACTTTTGAATGAAAAAATTCTTTTTAAATCTTCATATTGGGTATGTGGAATAAAGATTTTTATCTCATTCTTTTTTAACTTTAAAACCTGGCATTATATATAAATGTGTGTGCGTTTCTATTCATTAATATTTATAGGTTATTAGACATACAAAATTAAAATTTGGTAAAAATGATACCCTTAGTATTATTTTAAGGGCCACAGAAAAAAATTTTTTAGTTTCATTATGCAAAATTAAGATGATTCAACATTTGTTTTTTGAAAAATCAATTTTTAAGACTTAAATAATCTTAACTCCATAAAATAACTAAGAATCTTTCAGGTTTTACCATAATGTTTTTTTTTTTATTGCTTGGAAACATTTTCAGTAAGGGTCAGCTTTGTTGCACATTATGAATGAACCCTACTCAAGCCCAATATTCCAACTAGTATTAAATAGAAATCTCCGGAATCTTGCAGTCAAGTTTTCTTTTAAGTAGCCAATAATAAATTAATCCGTTTTACTTAAAAAATAAAAACACCCCCCCCCCTTCATAGTATTGTTTGCCACTTTCAAAATGAGAAATGGTAACTTACCTGATGGTGGGTTTTTGATTCAGATTCTTCGAGTAAAAGTGAGTCATCGCTGGTTTGAGATAAGGACTGAGAGGTGGTGGTAGTTGCTGCTGGTTCAGTTCCGCTGCTAGCACCATTGGCTGGAGAAGTGGACGAGGGAAATGAAGGTGGGGCCGAGGCAGTAGAACAGTCGAGATCTACCAAATCTTGGCTTGAATCTTCCAGACTGTCAACTGAAGTGTTTTGCCGAGTTAAATCGGTGTCAGATCGACTGTGAATTAAGCTGCCATTACTTGCTGAACTTCCACCTCCTTTACTAGCGGTAACGGTAGAAGTACAATTGCTTTGAGACTTGACCTCCTGTTTACACAAAAAAAAAAAAAAAAAGTTAAAACATAGCCCAATATTTGCAAAAGTTGTTTAGGAAGTATGAATCTTGTATTAAAAAAAAAACTTAATCATAAAACTAAATAACACTTGTAATTTTTAGTCTTCCAAGTTTTACTTTTGATTAAACATAACATTAATTTTGCCGTATTAATCATTATAACGTTTATAAGTACAACAATTTCTGTTGCATATCTGGCTGCATTACTATAACTTGCCCTTCCTAATTAACACCAAACAATCAAAAACAAGTCTAATTTCAATAAAATTAAAGTGTTTTATACCAACAGGAATTCATCACCACATACAGGCATGAAAGTTCTGAGAATATTTTCTGGGCAAAATAGTAGAAAACAATCGGATTTGATAAGGAACAACAGTGAATCAATCAGATGAAGAGAAATTTATAGCTTGACTTCCGGATCACAACTGAACACTTTTCACTTAGCATAAAGCACCACTCTTTATAATTATAAGCGCATTCTATCAGTAATGTAAGAAAAATATGGAAAGATAACTTCTTTCGTGATAAGCGAGATGACAAGGCATGATTGTTGACTACTTGTACAAGCAGTCGGATTTCAAATCTCAGCTTGAAACATTTACCATGCCTAGTCTGTCTCGTTGAGATGGACATATGGTTGGTTGGTTGGTTGTTTTACGGCATATCAACCCTTTTCAGGTTATTTAATGCCGAATCCAGTGATTTTGAAGAAAAACTTTTCAATAGAATATATTTGTTTTTTTTTTCAAGTCAGTTTCTATTTAACTCATAGTTGGGACCCTAACAGTATTACCACTCCAGGTCAGAGTGGACTTGGGAGCAATGGCAATTAAAAGGTGGCTCCATGCTATCCAAAGTCCGCAAGCTGGAGCCTCACCATCGGATATAGTTTAAAGTCATATCCAGGACCGAGATGGACATATGAGCATCTATACAAATGAATTTGCTTATAGTATATTACACACTTTGGAGAAAAATATTCACTCTCCATTAAACCAGTAATGCATGTACAGATGTATTGGGTGTCTCATATTAGGGACCTACTTAATAATTAATGTTATTTCAGGGTTTTCTTTCAAGCTAATATGAAGGTTTCTAAATTAAGGTAGAATCAATTGATTAGACAGTTTTTATGACAGATTTTTTTTTGTACCGTTATTTAATGTAATAAGGAAGAAACACTCCAAACTTAGTGCATGGTAATATTTGAACTGTTCAGACAATTTCATTGGATATCAATTAGGGAGGGGAGGCATCTATGAAAATTGTCTAGTATTCTATGAATTTTCTACTCTTGATGTTACATTTATAGTAAAAGTTTACAAAATTTTTTTTTTAAATAAACAGATAAAAAAAGGCTAACTTAAAAGAAACATGAATGCAATTAAAAATTATGAAAATGCTCTTGAAATATTTACTAAAAAATAAATGTTGCTTTGAATATTAAAAACTTACGAGAGAACTTGTAGTCTTTCTTCGTTCTTTGTTTAATTTTCCTCTATTTAAAACTTCTTTTGGTAAGTATTGGTCCAATTGTTTTCTGAAAGACAAAAGAGTTTATTTTAATTCAGATAAATCTGAAAACACAATTATTTTGTTTAGACAAAAAAAAAAATTTAATCTTTTGAAAAACTCCAAGATTTATTTTAAACAATCATACCATTAGCAAATCTCAAAACATTTTTTCCTTATTGAAAAAATCTGTATTAATATCTAATTTAAATAATACAATAAGCGATGAAATGGTAAAATAGCTTTTGCTCTTCAAAGTATTTTGTCAAAATGAAAACTTAAGCAACTTTACAATTAGAAGCAAAGATTTGCATAGAAACAGTAAAACATTTTATGATTTAAAAGAATACTTGGATAAGTTTAGTTAAACAAGATTTTATGATCAATAAAAGGTGGTCAATCAAAAAATTGAATGAAACTTGTTTTTCCACACATCATGATTAAATTGCACTTTCAAAAATCATTTATTTTATAAGTTATTTTTTCAAAGTTAACGCAAGGCAAAAAAAGAATTAAGATTAGATGGACAGGCATAAAAATAAATTACAGGGAGAAACGACAAAATTGTTGCCATAAAAAAAACAAAAAAACAATTCCATTTGTTTGATGAAAATTGTTTTTGTTCTTTTCCAGAACATTTTAGTTGGCCCGTTGTGTACAAATCCCAAAAGTAATAGGAGCCTTCTATCATGTCTGAAAATGACACAATGTTCAATGAATGAGATCTGGGATGCACCACTGTACAACTTGTGTTCTCTGCCGATCCAAGTTATGACAATAGGACTATTGCCAGTACCCTCAAAATACATCGCTTGATTGTCACAGGGACATGGGCAGGGTGATGAAAACAGTTTCCGGCCACAGTTATGATCTTTAATGTGGTTTTAAGTGAGGGCCACATCATGCCACCTCACATCTTCAAAATTGGCTGAAAAGTCAATACCAAAGTGTACCTGGTCCCCTGGTGCAATTCGATGGCTGCTGGCAGACCCTGGGTGTGGCAGCAGGACTTGGCATTGGTTCACAAGTCCAAAGAGACCCAGGTTTGCCTTCAGAAGGAGTGCTATGACTTCGTACGCTTCTCTCACTGCCCCCCCTCCCTCAATCTGAACCCGATAAATTACTTTGTTGAGAACATCACCAACATGACCTCCTACAACACCAAAGCCAGCTTGATCGCCGCCATCTGCCGAGCTCCTGCTGGCATTTGTGGAAAAGGCATACTCCCAGTTCAGGAATTTCAGGACCTGTATCAAGGTGCTGATTGAGGCTGAATATGGCTACATAGAATAGATGTCAGCTCTACTACATAATCAAGTTACCTGAATCGATTTTTTTCAATAAAAGTTTTTAAATGAAGCTATAGTGTTGTTTTCTTTAGGGCGACATCTTTATCGTTTTGCATTGTATTAAAAAAATAATAACTTGTTGGTTTATTTGACCATCAAATGATGCATTACAAAATGATTAATGAAAACTTACCGCTTTACATGCTTGATTTCAACTTTCATACCCTCTTTATATAATTTTATTTGGCTTGCTTGCTTGTGAACTAAATTTAAAAAAAAAAATACAAATTTTTCAAGTCCTTTATAATTAGTTGACTACAAAATTAGACCAAAGAAAACTTAAAATTAAAATGAAACTGAGTATACTTCAAACAAAAAAAAAAAACATAAGATAAAATAACATTTATTACAATAAAGCATTTTGACACACCAATTCATGTTACATCACCAATGTTGAGTTTAAACGGTATAAGATGAGTGACTATTTGAGGGACACCATCTGCTGTATGTAGGAAAGATGACAACACGTTGCAAAAAAAAAAAAAAAAAAAAAAAAAAAAAAACTAATCGTCATCTAATCAGGATATACATGCAGCTTTTGAATTCAATATCCTCCAGGAAACAATTTACTTAACTTTCATATGGCTGAAGGAGAACACTGGTTCAACTTGCTCAGGGTGAATGCCATACAAATTCAATGATAATCTATATTTAATATTAATTAAAAACTTAGATTAGTTCAACTGCATTAATTTAAAACCTGATCATCTAAATCATTGAAAATAAAAAATATTTTTTAATCAAACAGTTATAATCCATTTTTTTTTTTTTAAATATATTAAAACAATTTTTATTTAAAGTTCAGAAATTATTTGATCTTTTAAAACCTTCATTAAATTTCCAATGTTATTTTGGGTTAAAACTGCATAATCAGCTTGTAATTAAAGCCATTTTATAAAAAAAAAAAAAAATTCAGAATCAAAATCTTAATTCAATTTACAAAAAGAATGTACTTAAAACTTTAGAAGTCTAAATTTTTGCAACTAAGCATTGTTTGCTCATGATTTGTATAAATCAGAAATCCACTCATGTCTATTATTATAAGAATGCCTTTAAAAAATTTTAAAAAATTAAAAAAAAAAAAAAGTCTTAGTTTGCTATTTGAATATAAGTACATTAACAACATGGATATATTTGTGTTAAACTTTTTCTCAGCTACAAGATCTATCCAGGCAATAATATTTTGTGTCCTATTTACTTTTGGTGATTTGGGTTGGATATATAAAGTTTCTACCAGAAACAGATTATAAAAATTACTAAAATATCTAAGAGTGTTCTCTATTTACCAATTCTTTATTATATATTTTCTGGTGAATTTATTTTGACATGTCCACAATTTTTTTTTTTTTTTTGCAATTCTAATTTTCTGGTGAATTTATTTTGACATATCCACAAATTTGTTTTTTTTTTTTTTTTGCAATTCTAATTTTCTGGTGAATTTATTTTGACATATCCACAAATTTTTTTTTTTTTTTTTTGCAATTCTAATTTTCTGGTGAATTTATTTTGACATATCCACAAATTTTTTTTTTTTTTTTTTGCAATTCTAATTTTCTGGTGAATTTATTTTGACATATCCACAAATTTTTTTTTTTTTTTTTGCAATTCTAATTTTCTGGTGAATTTATTTTGACATATCCACAAATTTTTTTTTTTTTTTTTTTGCAATTCTAATTTTCTGGTGAATTTATTTTGACATATCCACAAATTTTTTTTTTTTTTTTTTGCAATTCTAATTTTCTGGTGAATTTATTTTGACATATCCACAAATTTTTTTTTTTTTTTTTTGCAATTCTAATTTTCTGGTGAATTTATTTTGACATATCCACAAATTTTTTTTTTTTTTTTGCAATTCTAATTTTCTGGTGAATTTATTTTGACATATCCACAAATTTTTTTTTTTTTTTTTTGCAATTCTAATTTTCCTCAAATTTAAATACACTTAAGTCCTGATTTTAAAAAAATTCATAACCACATTTCAAGTTGTGTATTTTAATTCTCGTTTTATTTTTATTTGCTTTCAAAATCGAAGAATCGTGGAGAAGACAAAAAAAATGTTTACTCACCAACATCAGTAAAGGTCTGGATATCATATGTTAAATCAACATTCATGATCTCATATTTGTTGAAATTCAAACCAATGAACCATTGACACATATGTGTAATTCCACTGAGAAAATTAAGAAAGAAGAGTGTCATCAAACGAATGCTATTAAGCACCAATATTCATATAAAATGTCTCCATGAAGGAATTAAAAAAAGTCTCAAACTTGAAAGTTAAAAAAGAAGCATAGAAAAGGGGAAAACTTATTTCCATAAGTTAAAGGATTTCTTTCAAATTCATTTCTAACTAATGGAGGGGGTAGGGGTCTTAGACTTGTTAATAGTTTAGACAGTTTTTTTTGTTTTTATATGAGAGATATATATATATATATATATATATATATATATATATATATACATACACACAAAAAAAAAAAAATACAGGTCTTCATAAATGAAGAACATAAATTTATGCGTATATAGCAAGACACAGTTTTATGTCATTCTATATAATCCACACATCGGACTCTTGACAGGTACTAGCAGTTTAATCCAAGTAAAAGTAGGAGTAGTGGAAACTAAGGGAGGACTGCATACTTCCCAAAACTCCCAAATTGGAGCCCTCACCATCAGATGTAGTTTTTTGTCAGATGCACAAAATCATTTTGCTTTATTTATTTATTTATTTTTTTTTTTTTTTTAAATCACAAAATCGGGTTTTTCATCTTTGCTTCAAATGACAAAACCTGAATTTCAAAAACAAATTGAAAACTCAGATGCAAACAATTTATAAAAGACACCAAAGCAGCCAAGCATCATTGTCATACATTCAGGCAGCTAAAACGCAGTTTGTGAAAATCCAACTTGTTCACCTCGTAATATAAACAAACACATTTGCTAATCTCAGTAGCATCAAAAGTTATAAAAGTATGTGTTATTGACTACTGCAGTTTATCAGTTTTTTTTTGTTTAACGGCATATCAAACCTTTGTGGGTTATTTAATGCCGAATCCAGTTATTTTGGGAATAGTATTCGATGTTGTATCCAGTTATTTTATGAGATTTTTATTCAAGCTCCTTGTATTTTCAATCGTTAGTTCGTAGCTTTTGATTGGGTTTTGCAATGGAGGAGGGGGGGGGGGACAATATTATTAAGTCCTGTATTATGAATGTAGTTATATTGTTGGTAGTGTTTTATATTCAATTGTCCTCATTCTTAAGGTTTCTTGGAGATAAATAACCAAAGGATTAAATTTGGTTTGCAACAATAAAATTTTATTGTAATTTGCCTTCAATCCACGGCAATTCCATTGAATTTTCTGGTAATTCATGAGGATTTTTTGGGGTTTGAGGAGTAACTTCAGTTTCCATGTCTTCTAATTTTGTAAATCTATTTGTAGTAGTAGTAGTAGTGGTGGTGGTGGTTTCTGTTTGTGGTAATTTCTTTATATTTTGTTTTTTGGTAGATGTATTTTTTGTTTGTTTTTCAAGTGTGCGTTTTTCCCCACAGGGAAGACATATTGGTGATCTGTGTGGTCTTTCTTTTGACTGATTTTGTTTTTCCTTAGTTTCGTCTTTTTCAGCATCTGCATGATGTACTGGTGATTTTTGCGATCTTTCTTTTGATCGACTTTGTTTTTTTGAATGTTCTGATTTTGGTTGAGAATTTGTTTTATTGGTAACATTAGTTGATGATTTAATGGGATGATTAATTTTTGATATGTTTGGTTTGATTTCATTTATAAATTTGGGCCAGTGGTTTGGTCCCAATTGTAGCAATTTGTTTATTAGTATTTCGTATTTGGAGTCTTGGTTAGTGATGTTGGATGATATACAACTTGAGGTTACTTGAGAGTACATCTTTTCCTTCATGTATCCATCTACTATTTTCCTGGCTTCGAGGAAGGAGATGTTTTTGGTATGTTTTATTGACACTACTTCCTTTTCCTTCTTCCATATTCTGCATGCTCTAGCATAAGCAGGATGGTTTTCTCCACAATTTGCACATTTGCAATCGAGATTGCAGTTATTGACAGTGTGGTCTGGATCTCTCTGGCCACATCTTCTCATCCCCTACATGCATCCTCATGGTGCCCAAACTTCACGCAGTTAAAGCACCAAAGTGGGTTTGGTATAAAGGGTTCAACTTTTTCAACGTTGAACCCAATTTTGATTTCTTTTGGGATAGTGGGTTTATCGAACTGCATAATGTAAGTGTTCGTATGTATAGTCCGATTCTTTTATTGTAATTCTTTTAACGTTTATTACTCCTTGGTTTTTAAGTTCTTTTGTTATCTCTTCAGTAGTGCACATTGATAGGTCTTTCAATTTTACTACACCTTTGGATGTATTCAGATTCTTGTGCGGATAAGTTTTGATATTTATGCCGTGGAAAGTTTTCATTCCTAGGAGAAAAGCGGCATGTTTTTCTTTTTCCATTTCCACCAGTAGGGTTTTATTTTTTAAAGTTTTTACATTTTTGGGGGTAATATATGCCGATATAATTTTATGTATAATAAACGGTGATAAGTCAGTTATTTTTGTTTCTTCGGTGGATTCCAATACAATAAATTTTGAGGATGTTTGATGTAGTTCAGTATCTGAACTATCCGAGTTGACATGTTGGCGCTTTTTTTTTTATAATTCGCCATACATATATATATATTTTAAATTCATTGTTTATGCTCCCCACCCACCTCGGAGTCCAATATTGGGGCATGTTAAGGGGGAAACCCATTGGCCTTGTCATGCCAGGGCTACATAAACAGTATACATGTTCCAAATGGGAGCAATGAGCACTCATAATCCTTTAGTTACACAATCCAAGTCATTTGTGGTAACTTCCGGCACTATACAGCCATGCCATGACTTTAATCATTTGGCACATTTGACCCTAGCCACCGCCTTCTAACACATGGAAAAGAGGGGAAAATATGTATATAGTTTATAGTGGTACAGGGTAGATAGAACTGTATTTGTTACGGTTTAGAGGAAGTTGATAGAAAAGTAGATGTGTTAGAGCTTGACGTAACTAGCCGATTGAGCGGATCGGGCCCCTCCGACCACCCGTCTAGCCTTGTACGAGGCCAAAGTGGAGTGTTGCAACTGATATCTTTAATTTCCCTAGATATCAGTTGCTCAGCCACCAGGATCCTTTTCCAAGTCATTACGACCAACAGGTGGCCCCTTTAAAAGGCTAAAAGGCTTTTACTCTCTGCAGGGGGACAGTCTGTGTGGGTTGGGAAGTAGGAAAGGACTAAAAAAAAAAAAAAAAAAAAAAAAAAAAAAAAAAAAAAAAAAGGGGGGGGGGTATTTTTGCAGAACATAATTAAGTTTTACAGAAGAGAATAGAAAACAAAACAGAAAATCGATGTAGGTGCATTTCATCTCAGGACGCCAATAGACGGCCTGATCTGGTAGCACCAGAGTTTATCATATTAGTTTGATTGGTGCTTTTGGATGATTAAAACTAGTGCAATAAAATTTGGATATTGCATCATTCGTTAACCAGTGCTCATTTTGTAAGGCCTGGCAAGAAGTAACTTATCAAGCATTGTGATTTGCTGCTCATCTTGTCAACCAATGATCTGTAATACTTACTTGTGAAGTGGTTTGAAAGCTTCTGGATTGACATGAGCTAATTTTATGTACACATTTCTCTCCAGGTTGCCCACAAGAAGACGGATTTTAGACTCAATGTAACCATGCCTAAAAAGAAAAATCATTCAAATAATTAAGAAAATTTTTTTATTCAAAATATTTTAGAAAAATATAGCAGTTGTCGTTGGGAGAGAGGGGGGGGGGTGACAAACACGGTGTTCTCCAAATAGTTTGGTTTACAGCATACTAATTCTACAGTTGATTTTCTATCACAATGTATCCACAAAATAGTCATTTAATAAATTCTGCAAAATTATTTAACTGTATATTTGGCTGTCCTGTAAGGAATTGAAAGTGAATTTTTTTCAGCTAATCTATTATTTGAGAGGCACATTTTTGAACAATCTTTGGTATATAATGTATTTCTTACAGGATATTTTTTTTTTTTTTTAGAGTTGCTTAGAATATTGGATTTTTAGTTTATCGCTATAGCTTCCATTTTTGATGCCATATATATAAATATATGTATATATATATTTATAAAAGCGAAAGTGTCTGTGCGTGTGTGTATATGTACATTTCCCTACACAATAACTGTCAATTGAAATCCTACAGATTCGAAATTTGATATACAGGGTACTGAGATTTGGGAAAATTGATGCGATTGATTTTCGGGCAGAAATTTGGCGATTAAGGGATCAAAGTTAGACGATTTGACCTTTGAGAACTCTACCAAACTCCTACAATTTAGGGTCTAAACACTTGAAATTTTAGATATTGATCTCTTGGACATATATCTAACTTAATAACTTGATTGAGCCCTAAACAAATGTTAAGGGGTCATAATAGGGGTCAAAGTTAAAAACATTGACCGCTTTTTTCTTTTTTGCTCAACATACACCTCCAAACACCAGGGCAATGCCGGGCTGAAATGCTAGTATATATACACATATATTATATATATATATATATATATATATATATATATATATGTGTGTGTGAGATGTGCATGTCCTGTTGCTTAATACTATCTCCTGTCTTCAGTTAAGTAACAGTTCGTTGCTTTCTCTTCCAATTGTTGATATTCATATAAATTTCTTGTTTGTAAACAAATCATATACCGTTTGACATATTTATGTTTTTAGTTTAACAATATAAGGAAGTTTAAGAGTTGTTATTTTCGTTTCAGTTGCTTCTTTTGCAAGTTTATCAACCTTTGGATTTCTTTCATAGCTGGGAAGCCAGGCCAGGACTATAACTGCCAGGACCTATCAGACAGTATCACCTTTCAAATATTTAATGTGTGCAAAGATGATTTAGGATTCCTCTCTCAATTGTGAAGTCAGACAAGTTTGTATATTTTGTTTTCCTTAAGCCCAAGGTAATTTTTAGGATTTCTAATTCAGCTGTGTAAATAGAAGCATTATTAAGCTGTCTGGTTTGTTGATGCCTGCTCTCTATTACATTCAAGATGTTTTTGTTTTTGGGACTTATCTGTATAAAAGATATATGATCGTTTCCTGTTTATACTGCCTTCCGACGGGACAGAGTTAGACACCAGGGTCGTTTTTTTAACGGGGAGAAAAGAAACAAAAATAAAGATGGTGTTCGTCAGATGCTGATGAAGATGTTAATTATATATATATTTTTTTTGTGCTACGTCAATGTTAAATCTATATATGGTTTGGAGACTAACCATGAAGTAGCATTACAAGTTGATTTTTTCTTTTTAGATAATTGTTATTTTATCAACTTGCATGAAAAGAGCTATGTAAAAGATGCTTAAAACCGTTTGAATTATGCAAATATCATAAGTAGTTCAAAAGTTATGAGAATTTTAAGTGTCAAAATTTATGCTTTTTCGTGGATATTTTTCTTTAGAAAAAGTGGGCTAAATTACGGACCTCAACATTTCAAGAAATTCAGTAATTTCCCCACCATTTATTTTTCAAGTTATTCTCATGAAACTTGCAAGTCTTATGTAAAATTGTGTGCTCATTCTGATTATGCAGTCAAATCTGATGTATCTCTTTACCATAAGCCATGAATTATAAATTCAAATGTACAAATTTCAATTTTTTTTTTAAACTGGCGCATGGTATCATACAGTGGGTGTCTATTCATGAACAAAACTAAGTATTATAGTGGTATTTAAATAGAGCTTTATTGAGAATAAGCATTTTCCTGCCTCTTCACTATAGAAGAGCTTAATCTTGGCTGTAGCCATTGAATACCTAAAGAGCATTCATGGCCGGTATTTACTACTCCCCTAAAAGAAAAAAAAAATTTTCATATAGATTTTGGATTTCTGTAAAAAGATGGAAATTCCCATAGTCGACCAGAACTTATACATTTTGAAACCAGTCCAATTTTCAATTTTGTAAATCCTCTATCTGGCCCAAAATATCCCCATATTTTCTGAGATGCAACCATAACTCGTACTCTACATGAATCCTCGATGTAACTTTCATCCTGATAAGCAACAATTATATATTCACCAGTTGATGGTAACTTGTCATTTCTATTCTGTTGTTTTACTGAAAATTGAATTATGTAAACAAAGAAATAAAATGGTAAATTTTACCTTGTTTCTACCTTAACAATTAAAATTATTACTTTTTTAGGTTTTAGGGTATGCTGAAAACGAATATCGCATTAAATTTTCTGCAAATAAGTAGTTTTCCGGATATTAAGCAATGTCATTTCTTATGTTATCACTGCTGGCAATCTTGGTATGCGCAAGCACACAAACGCAACCCCGAGAAACTATGCACAAACGCGCATACCAAGATGGCCACCAGCAATAACATAAGAAATGACATTGTTTAATATCCGGAAAGCTACCTATTTGCGGAAAATTTAAATGCAATATTCGTTTTCAGCATACACAAAAACTTTTAAAAGGTACCCATTTTAAAGAAAAATGTTAAGGTGGAAACAAGATAAAAATTTACAAAATGCATCACAATGAAATTCTTTATCGAACCGCCTAATTATTATTATTATTATTTAGATATCCTCAGTTAAAAAAAAAAACAAACAGGTTTTTTTACAGGTTCGAAAAAATGACAAGGAGTTAAAAATAAATTCAAGTTTCACAATATCTTTAATTGTTAGGTGAAAGTACAGAATAGTTAAAAAAACACCCTTCCTTCTCCATGTTAAGAATGGGTTTCTAAATAACATTATTTCAGCATGGTAGCATAAGTGCACAAATACCTTTTTATTTGTTATATTTAAAAAAAATTTTTTTTTTTTTTTTGACCACTAAAAAACAATTCTACCTTAAGTACAAATAAGTTAAACGCATGTACTTAAGTACATTGTGGTTTTTTAACGCTTTTAGTGCATGTGTACTAAAAGCGTTAAAAACAACAAAATAGTATTGTTTGGAAATCAAATTTGAAAAACTTGATAATTTTTTTTAATTCACGAACTCAGAATAAAAAATGACTAGTCTAGTAAGACAGTTTTCTATTTTTAAGAGAATACTTTAGTAAGCTCAGCGCATGACGCGGTTAGCGACCATTTTTCTGTAAGCGGATTTGATTTCTATAAAAGATAACATTTTAAAGAAAATTCTGTGCAATTAATTATCAAATATTTACATATTATACGTGAAAATAATTCTGAAACTTATCTATGAAAATTGATATATGCCAATTTATCTTATCAATTTTGAAATATTCTTCGTCAACTTTGTTCGGTCGTAACTTCTTCCTGTGATCGTAAAAAAAAAAAAAAAAAAAAAAAAAAAAATCAAAACACCAGTAGGGATGGCCTATGTTTATATAGGCTGTAAAATGTCAGCCATATCCAATAAAATTTAACCCACGCATATGTATCCAAACGTATAAAATGTAAACATTGAAAAAACTGTTTCCCATTTTGTTATCATTTTTTACCGTTTTATTAATTTTTAATTTGGAGCATAAAAACATTGAACGCATAAAAGAAAAATAAATTAACATGATTGGAATGCTAATTCTATTCTCTTTTCATCAATGTAATTCTTTTAAAAATTGAACAAATAAAAAAGATATGACTTGTTGAAGCACATTAGGTATGTAATATTGCCGATGTCCACGAAAATACAGCATACACTTCTAATGCTACATGAAGGCATCTTGGTTATTGTGACGGTAGCTATACTTGCAGAAATCTTTATTTGTGCTAGTACTTTTATGCTGTTTGCTTATTACTATATATTCACATGTATTAAGTATGATACTTTTTTATGTTAAGTTGTTTGGCCTTTAATGTTTAATGGGTGATAGTTTTTCCCATCTTAATATTAAAGGTAGTTACATTGGTTTTCCTATATAAATTTTACATAGATAAAGTGTGGGAGCCTCCTGAGCTAAATCACAAATCTTAGATTTGTATACTTTAATTTATTTGCAAGATTTACACATGGCACTATAGGTGGTACATTCATAAGTTTTAGACTTGTATGCTAACTGTACGAGGCTTGTTCCAAAAGTAAAACCTACTTTTTTTTTTTTTAACTCAAAAAGTTGAAAAGCTACAAAGACGGGAATGGCATAGTTAAAATGAGTGACCATGTGTGCTACCGAATATTTTTCTTCATAGTCACTACTATTCTTAAAACATTTTTGCCTGGAATTAAATGTTGCATCTCTGCTTCTGATGCATGTTTATAACAAGGACTGCTTTCTTAGAGTCTTACACAGTCAATATCTGCAACAGAAAGATATGCATTTATGACCTGAAAGTCTAGTTCAATCATAATACTGCCATTTTGCACCCCCCGATCGATCGATTCGGGCAGAATAAAAAATAGGAGGCATTACTTTTGCAATGATCCTCATATATTCTTAGTATTATCTTACATTCTGCTCCCCAATTTATTTTTGTACTACTTAGGATTTTTAAAGCTTTAGGTTTTTTTGGGTTTTTTTTTTTTTGTTTTCAGAAGGTCAAAATGAAATTTAAAGTTAAATTTTATGTTGAATATCATTTCTAAGTATTTAGTCTATTTGACTATTGACATTGCATGTTTATTTATTTTATTACAAATGCGTATAGGCAGTTTTTGTTTTTGAAACCTGGAGGCAATTTTCATTTGCTCATTTTTCAATCAATAAAATGAATACAGTCTTCTTCCAGACTAAATAAAACAATCAAAGTTATTACCAGTGTTTGACGTTAAAAAATAAACAATTCTTTAATTGAGAAGGATTAAGATACAAAACAAAATTAGAATTTTGAAAAATTCCTCAAAATGTTACTTACCACTCCAAATAATGAACTTCTTCCTCTGCACGAGCTATAACTACGATGTAATGTCTGTAAAAATGAAAATACATTAGAAACATCAGAATAAAATTTCTTCATAGATCAAATGTTCATAAGCATTAATCTGTTAATTACAGACTTATTAAAATTATACTTAGTCAAGATAACCAGTGTTTTTTTTTTCCACAGCAATTAAAAAAGTAAATTATAAATTTAATGCCTTCACTTAATTTCTTTATAAAAATTAAAGAAAAAAAAATGAATACCATTTCATGAAATAGAATGAATAAAAGTTTACTTACTTATATTTTTGGAAAAATGGTGCAGGTTCAAACAATTTGCACCAATCCTCTTTACCTTCCAATATTCTAGAAACAACTTCTAAACCTACAAGACAATTGAAAAAAAAAAAAAAAAAAAAAAAAAAAAAAAAAAAAAAAAAAAGAAAATTATTCAAAAATTAAAAATGCGAAAGACAAAATCTCTTATGTTGGGGTTTAGACTTATATAGTTGAATACCCCAACATAAAAGATTTTGTTGACAAAAAAAAAAAAAAAAAAAAAAAACCATGTTTGCCTATGTTATAAAACCATATTAGAGAAATTTATGAATAAACATTCCAAAAGGCTCAACTATAAAATAAAATGTCTAAATAGAGGTAGATACCAGATTGTCTCTGACAACAGGAAATACAGGAAATTCGTGATCATTAAAAAAATTGAAAAAACATTTAAACTGGAGAAAGACCAGACAAGAAGCTACATTTATTAAATATATTCAGTAAAACCAAAACTATCACATCTTAAAACTACCAGACAAAAACAAAGAAAAGAAAAAAAAAAAAAAAAAAACGAGTTGGAGGTATTATTAGATGCAAAGTCTCAAATATCAAAAGAAAAATCTTTTATCAGCTCATATAAGTAAAGGATTTTATCAATGACTCTTATGGTGCATAATGTGTACCAAATTGAAAAAAAACTATTCTATAAAGAATTTTTTTAAAACGAAAACATCCGTTTACCTCTTTTACACACACACACTTATTTAGCTAAACCCACCCAACAATGTTAAAACAAAGTAATAGAACTTTGATAGAAACAGATTAGCATGTACGTTTAATATCATGGTGGCCACTTGAATTTGCTTGTGAAGTCATCATAGGATTAAATTTTAGCAAAATAAAATCTCAAAAGGGAGACTACCACAAGTGGATGCAATGTAAACAAAGAGATTGAAAGCCATCTGTTAGCTGTCAAATGAACTAGTCTAACGGCAAAAGGATTATCAAGTTTTCTTTTACAAATTTTATCTGGACTTAATTGCTAAAATGTCTGTTATTCCTATAATTATTGTTCAAATGTTTAAAAAGTTTGTATTCTGAGTGGAAGACTTGTATAAACTGGCTTTGAAGTTCAGAAAAATTTGAAATTAGCACAAAAATTAGATTTTAAACCCTACACCAACCCACTCCCACTAATTTGTGCTTTAGTAATATGGATTAATTTTTGTTTTTCCTCACCTTCCTTAAATTCTTCCATCATGATGGCTTTGGTGGATTGCGTTACGTTAAACGTAGAATTCTGTTGCGGATAGGCTGGGGTAATAATGGGCATCAGATGATATCTGTCAGCATGATTCACCTAAAAATTACAAAAAAAAATTCATTTTAACAATCTTTCTACATTCACTAATTTGATAATTCATAACAAAAAATTTTATATAAATATATTATTGCTTACCAATATGCAAAACTAGAATTTGTTTTATAAAAAAATAATTCAAAAATTATAAATCTGATAATTGATAAGAATTCTAAAAAAAAAACAATGATCCAAAACATTACTTTTAATGCAAGACTAAATTTTTAGCTAAAACTCAAACTACCAAAAATATATTAACAAACCTTACATATTCTAATTTATCAAAAAATGCTGTAATATTCATTAATTTAGGGTCAAGAGCAAATTAGATAAAAAGAAAAAACTTTTTCTTTATTTTTGCTTTTAATATAGGAGAAATTCTGAAGAAGTCAATTTTTTTTTTTTTTTAAAGAATATTTCACAAGTTACAGCTTTTTTTCTTTCCATAAGTTGAATGATATCAAGTCTTAAAAATCAGAGAAATTAAGACAAGTTGAAAATCAAATACTTACCCTGGGATCCCATACTGTAAAGCCTAATCTATTTTCTTGATCTAAACTCTTTAATAGCACTGGCTGAGGCCAACTCCTAAACACAAAAGACAATTACAGTTAGTTTTAATTAAATATCTTTAAAAAAAAAGGGGGCTAAAAAGACAAAAACATGAACAGTTTAACAATTTTGAACAAGTGTGGAAAAAAATTCCAGCAAATGAAGAAATTCATTTAAAATATCTACTGAAGGTAGATTTGAAGTGGAATGATTGTCTTAAATAGATCTGTCATCATCAACTCATGTCTGGTTGGAACAGATCATATCAGCCAGGACTGTTGTATTTGCAGATTGGTAGCAGACTTTTGTGAGGTCACTAGAACCAAGTTTTACATACATCACTTAGTATTCCTAAATGGTCACTTATCTAAGAGGAGCATTCGAAAAGTAAAGTTTCCTATTTTTTTTTTTTTTTTTTTACCTGAATGGGTTGTAAATTGCATTATTATGATGACTGAACTTCTGAATTCATGACCTGAAAATTTCATCTGTTGCAGATATTGACACTTAAAGCAACCCCTGGCATGGACATGTATCAGAAGCAGAGATATATCAGGGAATTCCTGGCAAAAATGCAATGAAAATGGTGACGACTATGTAGAAAAGCAAATTCTGGCATACACATGGTCATTCGTTTTAATGATACTACTCCCATCCTTGTAGCTGTTCAATTTTTTTTTTTTTTGTTAAATAAAAAAGTCAGCTTTATTTTTAAAACGACCCTTGTAAGTACTAACCAGGCTCACCATTGCTCAACTTTGGTGATCCAACAAGAACAGGTGAAAATGAATAGAACTGTATGCAATTGAATATAACCGTGTAAACTATGCATTCTGTTCTTAAATATTTCATGAACAAAAAAATTCATTACTCCAAATATAAAATATAGATGAAAGATCTTAGAATGATTTACTAAACTGAACACGCTTTTAACACTAAAGCATTTTTTTTAATTATCAAATCTTGATTATCATTAATAAGTTTTATAAGTGCAAATTATTTTGAATGTTGATTCTTTTATCCAAGCCTGTTAAATACTAGTATTCAGCATTGCCAGGTGGATTTTAAAATATATCTTTTATAATATTGTTTAACTGAACTAAATTGTTATAAAATTATACTTGTTTTAATCTCTATAAAATTATTGGATATAACTAGCTGTCAAAATCATAAGGATTTGCTAAGCTTCAAATATTTTAAATGATTTTATTTGACAGTTTGAAAATAGTTTCAAATTTCTTTCAAATTATAAAAAGGTTACAAAATACGTTTTTCTTTTCAACTATTTAAAATGATGGACTTATTTACACAAAAAAATAAATAAATAAAATTAAAAAAATCCATTCTGGGGGATTATTGTAATTATTTCTTTTTAATTATATTTTAAGATATTGATTGCAATAAAGGATAATTAGTAGATAATTCAATGTATGAGTCACAGTTGTAAGAAAGTATGTGAAAGTATCTCAATTCTTTTTTTTTTTTTACTATGTTTTTTATTTGATAATCCATCTTAATTTAAAAGACTAAATAAATTTATAAATACAGGTGGTCTCAAATTTCTTTTTAATGTACTCACATTTCAAATAACAATAGAACCTTTATAAACAGAGTAAAATGGATTAGCTTCGAATATAGAAGACAAATGGAATTGAAGAATCATATTTGCAAATGTTCAAATTGATAATCATTATTATCCAGACAATGCTGATAAACATTTAAAGTACGAGTACATTTTTTTTGAGACATTCTATATTTACTGAATAAAAATCATTTGTTCTACAAAACAAAATTCAATGATGTATCAAATCTGTTAATAGATGCAGATCATTAAGATTAAAATAAAAATAAATAAAAATACCAACCATTTAGAAAAGACCAGAAAAAACTTTTGGACAAGAACAGCTGGTGCAGCATTGGGATAAAGCTGACATACACGGGCAACCAGCATGGCCCACGATACACCACCTAAAAATCCAAGGGAATTTGAATAGATACAGCGTTCTGAAAAGAAAAAAGGTAAACATCATATTATACATGGTCATAAATTAGACTTAACTATTATATAAAAGAAAATTGTATTTTCTGCCTTGTGTATTCAGACTAAACAAATGGAATCTTGCCTTCCAAACTAATGTATGTAATGAAATAAATAAAAATTCAGATAAAACCATTCTCTTTTAGGCAAAACAAAGTCATTCTCTTTTAGGCAAAACAAAGTCATTAAAGTTTTAAAAATATAAATTCCTAGACTAATTTACATCCATCCAAAAGATCAAAAAAATGTAGGGTTTTTTTCAGCCTTTTTCAGGTTGTATGTGCATGTGTATATATATTATTTTTTAAATAAATAATATTTGTTTACGTCCAAATAAAAATATGAGCGATTTCCTAAGAAATACGATCAAGATGAAGATGCTAGGTTAACCGTATTACTGTTTAAAAAAAAAAAAAATCAAATCTACATGCGTGTATAATATATATATATATATATATATATATATATATATATATATATATATATAAATACATAAATACATACACACAAGCATTGTTTTGACTTCTAAAACTTGCAAATTCAAATTTACACAACACTTATATTGAGGACTAATCTAATTTATTAAATTTAATAATTAAAATTAAAAAAGAAAGAAAAGATAACAGATTATCTTAACTATCTAAATCCTCCTTTCCTCAGATGAATTATTTTCTGAAAATGGCTTCATTTTAAATAATTTATTTTTTTTGTTAAAAAGTTGAAAGTTCTAAGGTACTCTTCATAATTTGACCCAGATTCTTGGGAATTGCTATCAAGCATGGATCGGGTGAGACCAACAATCATCGATTTAAGCTGAGCATTTTAACAGATGCAGATTAATTTCAAAACAAACAAACACCTACTTTAAAGTGCCTGAAAATATTTTTATTTACTTTCATTTTTTTTGAAAATTATTTATCAACAAAAAAAAAAAAAAAAAAAAAAAAAAAATTTTTTTTCTTCAAGAAAATACTTTTTTAACCGTAAATTGTTAGATGTAAGTACAAGTTTTTTTTTTTTTTTTTTTTTTTCAGAAATTTTTATAATTTTAAGAAAATATGAAAAATATGTTTACGAAAAGGTTAAATTGTTAGAAAGTACAGGAAAAAATTTAGTTTTTTCAAGAAAACTTTTTTCTTTTTTTTTTACGGCTGTTCATTGTCAGTGGAAGAACTTTCTAGAGATGAGGATATTTCCTTAGGAATCTTTACTTCAGTCGACTGTTGCACGGCCATCGACGGCAAAGAGGGAGGAGACGGGGTAGAGGAAATGGAAGGAAGCTTCCCAACCGGATAGCGTTTGGAAATATGATTTATGATGGCGACAAAAGGATCGTTTCTGAATTTTTGTGTTCACATAAATTCAAGTAAATATGCATCCAGATGCTTCCGTTTCGTCCCGTATTCTTGCGTGTTTCGCCGTTTTGCTTCCTTCCACATCCTCGACGTGGTTTGTTGTTGCCTTCGTCATGGAGTCTACAAATGTCAGGCAGTAGAATCTTTCTCCTCCTACTTTATTACAGGCCCTTGATCAGTCGGATACAACTGTAGTCCCCAGTAGAATATATTTATTATTGGAAGGAGGGCTTCGGCATGGGTACGGTTACCCCCCCCCCCCAAAAAAAAACCTTCTTGTTGGTGATGTCATAGCCGCTTAAGACCCAGAACAGTTTGAGGATTCTCCCTAAGTTGTGTTTCCTTTGGTTGAAGAGAGACTCATCTATTTCGACTGTGTGCCCTGAGCCTCTGATCTGCTGGGGATTCCTCAGCAAATACTCATAGCAAATTTCTCTCAGAAAGTTCTTCCAGTCTGTATGATTGTTTCATTTCTTTTTGTAATATTCATAGATTGATTGCCGTGCCTGACATTTTCTTTTTGGCAAGTTTGAAATTAAATTTGTTAGCTTTTTTGTTTATTCACAGTCTTCCAATTCAAAATCATCTGCTTCCATTTCAATAGCACTTTCACTGGCGAATCAAACACCTAGCCAATGAATTAAAAAAAAATAATCAGAAAAAAAAAAAAAAAAAAACTTCCAACCCTTTAACATCACCGAAAAAATACTAAAAACATTACATACAAAAATATAAAAAGAATAAAAATTTAAAAGTCGATTTAGCGTTTCAACATTTGAACAACACTCTGCTTAAACCGATGATTGCCGGTCTCGCCCGATTTATACTTGACGAGAATTCCTGAGAATCTAGCTGAAATTATGCCAAAATAAATAAAAAATTTAAATAAATTTTTTTTAAATAAGTAACAACTTCCCTACCAGATATTTCAGCAGGTATATAAAGAGAAGCAATTTTGTTGCTCATGCGCTGGAACCCTTCCCCCCACATCTAAGATAAAAAATTAATCAAAAGTTCTTTCAATCAAAATAGAAGCGAGTGCCCGTGTGCAAAAAAAAAAAAAAAAAAAAAAAAAAAAAAATTAACCACACTATGCAGACTTGAACCTGAAACATGAAAGGGAAAAACGTTACTGGTAAATGCTTTTGCCCATCGGACCACAACTTATGTCATGACCCTGCGAAATAACATTTTCAAATATGCTTTCAGTTTCAGTTCGTGTACATGACTTGCGAAAATAGCATCACAAAAAGTGACCCACCTTGCAAGAAATGATCCAGTCTACTATCACAGTATCAATTTTTCCTAATTTCGCATATGCGTCAGAGACATTGCCCTTTCAGATGGTACCGGTTTCGACCTGGTCTGATGTGGCTGACAAAAGTTTTTAGCAGACATATGAACACACAAACTGACGTTGAAGATTTATGTAATAGAAGATCAAAGGAAAGCTTACTTCACCCTTCATTATCATTTATAAAATTCTCAAGGCAGCTCTTGTGTACATCAGAATTATACAAGATTAGTACACCACTAGATATCACGTCATCTTTTTTTTTGTAACAAGTATCTCAAACATCTCATGCCTTTGCAGAAAAAATTTGAAATAGATCTCAGAAAAAAAAAAAAAAAAAAAAAAATTGAACTGATTATTTGATTACAGAAAAAAAACATTACAATTTTCACCAGTTTAAAATGGGAATTTTACGACACGCTCAATTATCTCCCTTGCTTATCTTGAAATCCCTCATTAAACATGAAAAATCTTCAACCATTCGTATTATGATATCCCCCCCCCCCACTTCCCTGAAAATAAATAAACCTAGCAAATCTTCTACTGGATCATTTTTCCCAATTTATACTAATTTTGATACGGCATGCAATATTTTCACCTGAAATGTGTTAGTTTCAAAATCCACTATTCTACACAAGCACCAAATTTTACGTGTTAAACTATATCCTAAGAATATCTGTTCTAGTTTAAACAAAAATAGCCCCTTTCAAATGGAATAAAAATTATACTTACTTTTGGCCCACAGTTTGATAGCTCGGAGTGTCATCCTAAAAGCTTCTTTATTTGGCACCAAGTGTAATATCTCATCAGTAACTCGACATCCTGGAAAAATAAAAAATAACTTCAAATGAAGACGCACAATAGAATTTTTTATCTTATTTTTTTTAATACAAATATTATAATTAAATAGTTATACAATAAATTTGTCCCATCTATTGCACTGTTAGTGAGATTAAAAATGCCAAACTGATATTCGAAATAGAAGAGCTTTTAAATATACAGATGAGTATGCGCTCAATATCATAAGATTAATTTGCATATTACTTAGCAAAAGGACATTTCATCAATTCACTTATTTTCTAACAGACTTTTCATTTTATAATACAGTTCTATTTTTCATATTGAGGAGAGAAACTTAGCATTTTGGATGAAAAGGTCTTGATAGGGGAGGGAGGGGATTATTTTCCATAGCAATACAGGGACAAGTGGAAATGTTAAAAGTTACATTGAAGGGTTTCCTTCAAAGAAATCAATGATGTGTGTTGAATAACACAAGCACAATTTCCCTTTGTTTATATAAGATGTACAGGTTTTAATGTGAATAGCCTCCAAAAGATGGAGGTGAAAAGATCAGGTAACTGATTTATAAATCAGTAATACTCATGAATCATCGGATTGCAACCACTACCAGTATTTATTCTATTTGGATCTCATAAAATGGGCATACCTGTTAAGACATTCTTCCATCCTAACTAAAAAATAATCTGTTTATTTCTAAGTTACTGATAACATACAAGTTAAAAAGAGTCAGCTAGTTTACATGAAGGTTTATATTGTCTACAAACACTACAATCTAGGTGGTAAAATAATCAAACAACAAACATGGATTCATTCAGCTTCAGTATAGTCTTGTATAAACACTATTTACACACATGCCTTTGTGTTGAACATGATGAGCAGGGTAAAGGATTCAGTCAGTAAAAAAAAAAATCATACTTCAGAGAGAGGAAGGGTTATTCTGTAAAGTACATTTTGAAGAGAAAAAAGAAAACAAGAAATTTACCATTCAAGCTACGAACACATTTTTGGTGAAGGTTTTTAAGCAAAGATTCATCTCGTAGGTTAACATCATCAGGAATTTGTGGCAAAGCAAGACGGGAAAATAACATATCAAGCTGAGAAAAGAAACCAAAAAAATACATATTTCATCTTAAAAACAGTTTGTAAATGGATAAAATGAATTTAGATTCAATGTTTTTTTTTGTTTTTCTTAATAAAAATGTAAAAGTGTACAAAAAAAGCTTAAGTTTTGTTAAGTTTATTTAAATATCAAATTTCATAAATTATTTCACTTTCAGACCGATATTGTGGTAGCATTAAAATAAAAAAAATTTTAAAAAAACTTTGTTCGCCTTACCTCAATACCATCAAAAACCATCTTTAAAACTGGTACATAAGCTTCCTCCACTGCCTAAAATTAAAATTTATATTTAATTAAAACATTTTTTGCATATTGAAATCATACATTTACACAGACAATAATTCTGTAAACAAGATTTGCCTCAAAAGGAATACTGTAAATTAAATTTACAATTAAATGAAAAATATTTGGCATTCTGGCATATTTCTCAAGACATTTCATTATTGAATTACTTCCCCTGTTTTGTAGATGGTGATAGATTTGACATTCCTTGACAAAACATCTTCCAACAGATAATTTAAGTGAAAAAATTGCACATTCTAAGACAAATTATTAGTAGTAGTATTTGTATTATAGTTTGCCATATATTTTTCTGTAAAAAAAATGTTTTACTTTTAAGATTGTTTCACATAAAGTTAACAGTTACAAGAAATAAATATAACACATTAAATAAAAGTAAGAATTGTTCACACTGTTCCACTTATTTTCATATAAAATATTATAATACATAATAATATATTCTATTGGAAGATGTTTCATCGGGGACTCCGAATCTATCAGTCTAGAAAACAGGGGAGGTAATGCAACAATGAAATGTCTTGAGGAATATACTGGAGTACCAAATATTTTTCACCTATAAATGTGACATCATATTAGCCAATAATTTTCGTAATTATTTATAAAGTGTTAGATACTTCATCTCTGATTGGTCAGTATGTGCCATATCGCACTGTCAGGGGAGGCACTGACGCACAAGAAAAAGAGTTCTATTTGTTTCTGCTACAGTATCTACTTAACTGTCATACTAATGAACCTATCAAATAATTATGAAAAATAAGGTTAAAAATTAATTATGGTAACTGAATTTTGCTATAAAAAAAAAAAAATGTTTACTGGAACAAGGGAGGTAAATATTTTAGGCCAATTTAGCAAAACTCAATTTTCACTAAATTATCTTTGAAAACTTAATACAAGTAATTAATTTTCTACCTTATTTTTCATAATTTTTGGATATGCTCATTATTGCAACATGACAATTAAGATACCGTTAGTTTTACTTGAAATTCAATATTTTGGTTTTCGCTATTATAATGAAGTGCAAAATTTTTTTGGTTTTCGCTATTATAATGAAGTGCAAAAATTTTTTTGGTTTTCGATATTATAATGAAGTGCAAAAAAATTTTAGTTTTCACTATATATAATGAAGCGCCAAAAATGTTTGGTTTTCACTATTATAATGAAGCGCTAAAAATGTTTGGTTTTCACTATTATAATGAAGTGCCAAAAATTTCTGGTTTTTGGCTATTATAATGAAGTGCCAAAAAATTTTTGGTTTTCGCTATTATAATGAAGTGCAAAAAATTTCCTGAAATAGTTTTACTATCAAAAATTTTCTATTTTTTAGTTTTCTTTACATTCATAAACCATATTATAAATCCACAACAATGTGCTGACAAAAAAAAAAAAAAAAAAAAAAAAAAAAACTTACTCGTAAGTCTTTAACCTCTCGTTGCTGTTTCAAGAGTTCCCCAAACGAGGTGAAAAAGTCTGTCCGTTCTATGTGCCTTGGTGCTATGCATAATGTGTCAATATCAGCACCTAGTTTAGGAAAAAAAAGAAATACAGATTTCGGTTTGTCAACAATTAAAAAAAAAAAATTCAAATTCCACAATGAACCTTAAATCATCAATCAAGCTACAAGAAAAAGACGTTTTTAAATCGAAATAAAGCCAACAAACCTTTTGTGTGAACTCCTAGTCTATACGACCCAAATGTGAAAACTTTGCCACCAAATGTAGCAATTTTGTTTTCAGGAATGTTATTCTGCAAAAAAAGAAAAAAAAGAAAAAAAGGGGTAAAATTGTAATTTGTAGAATTTTTAGTAAAGATAAGGTTTTTAAATGTTTCAATTAATATCTAGGTGTTTTGTTTGATCACATATCTATTTGAAATAGCATTTTCATTGTTTGAAGGTGTACATATTTTAATAAAGATCTAAGCAATTGGCAGTTATATTTCTGATTAAAATAGGATTTTCATCAGTAAATGAATAAATTGAATAGATACATTAAAATATCCGTCTTCATTCTATTGGTCAGCAATTCTTTTTTTTTTAAACAATATTTATTCGTTTTAGGATTTTTTTTTTTTTAATGAGTTACCATTTCTAATATAAAGAAAATGTGTGATGATAAAGGGGAATGAGATGGATAGACTGAGTTGTCAAACATTGCTCATGGAATGTGAGAACTAAAATATAAAATGAGGAAGTGACAGTTACAAAATTGACAAAAGTAAATCCAATCCACAGTTCACTTTACAACCATTATATTTGTCATCACAAATAGAAAAAACTGGTCAGACTCTATAACTGTGTGAACTTCTATTCTTGAAGAAAGAATCCCGAATTTATCAAAGGATCTCCAAACATTTGTTGGGTCTATACTTTTCAGATTTAACAAGATGTCCTATTAGTTAAGATATTATATACGAGTATTGAATATATACAACATTGCATTATACCTTCAGGGTATTTATTTGCTCCCCCACCGAGCAAATTAGGCACAAGGCCGATTTTTAATGTGAGGAGTGAAGGGGAAATGGAGACCAGCTCCCCGGGGAGTAGGGGAGCTGGATAGTGACAATTGTTATGAAGGGTTTCCCCTACATTGACCAAGGTCTTATATGTGGGGTTACCCCCACATATGGTCTTTGCTTGCAGTATCTGCCGGAACAGATACTACACTTTGATCCTTGTGCGAAGACATCACCTACAAGAACATTGCAAAGTTCATTAAATTTTGTCATTGGGCAATACATGTGCTACTTTGTAAAACCTGAAATACTCTTATGATCTATCATAAATATATGAAATTTAAAATATTAACCTAGGTAAGCAATATGGAGTCTGGTCAGTATTAAATGGGTGATCATTTGATGATACCAAGTGCTTATTCCGGCATCACTTCCAGTCATCTTACTACCAGACCAAAGCAATGCTGGTTCAGGAATGGCATGGTTAAAGATTGTGCAACCTTTGCTTTACAAAGGTATTAACATAGGCACCCTTACAGGAGGTATCCATTGTTTCAAGAGTGAACAGAGATGTCTAGTAATAATCTATTTTCACATAATTAATCTCCTCTCTTGCCAGAATTTAGACAATAATGCTAATTTCATCTGCTGTATCTTCTCGGTTAAAATTACTATTTGCTGTACAGGTTTACGAGAAAAATACACAACAGATTAATAATAATGTGTATCCAATTAACAAAACGAGTAGAAATTGCAAACCTTATAATGTCCGATAAACTAAATCATATATATATATATGTATATATATTTGTAGTCATCGACATACAGTCCTGTTTCATTGCATCACAACTCCTCAGTGCCACTAGACTAGCACCTCTCTCAAGCCGAGGATTGAACGTAGAACCACCGTGTTGACAGTCAGCAATTCTACCAATCGACCCACGGGAGCGGCGCCCGTAAATTATCTTGCCAAATGTCTATTTAAACAAACATTTGTCCACCACTTTTACAATGCTCTAACCGCTTGTTTATAAACAAAGAGCGAGCGTCGCATTTTTCAGCCAATCAAGTAGCGGGTGACTTAAAATATTTGTAGTCATCGGCATAGTCCTGTTTCGTTGTATCACAACTCATCAGTGCCGCTAGACTAGCATCTACTTATATATATATATATATATATATATATCTATCTCCACCCAATGTAACATCAATCTTGCAAAAATGAAGCTTTTAAGGCAGAACACAAGTTGCTGTTTAACCATTAACTGGAGCGGGGAGGGGTAGTATACATCTTTCAACATTATTAATGCAAAAGTAAACAATAGATTACAACTTGTAACCAAACGCAAAGTCTGTAACGGTATAGATTACACCCCCCCCCCTGTAAAAAACAAAGAAAAGATGGTTAAAACACATACCTTCTGTCGGCTAACATCTTTAATCCATTCTCGCACTAAATTATTAATTTTACTGAGAACTTCCATACTGAAAATTGAAAAGAAAAGAAATCTTTTAGATACATTTTTTTTTTTTCAACTTGTGAATCTGGAATTTCCAAACAAATCATTTTTGCCGTTTCTTTAAATAATCGTATCATGAAGGCATTTTTTTAAAACAATTGTTTATCTAGATATTACAATAGTTGTACACTCAGCCATTCGATAAAAAAAAAAAAAAATTTTTTTTAATTTCAATTTATTAAAACATTTTTTGAATTTTGAAAATAAAATTGACAGATTGAATTTGAACCAAACATGTGAAAAATAAGTCCGTTGCATACACAAATATCAACATAATGTCCACTTTATCTCTCCAGTTTATTAGATAGACAAATATGGAGGATTTTAAAAATAATACAACACTTTTTCATGAAGACGTGATTGTAAAGAAACATTTTGCAATTTAAATTTGAAATAAGGAAACTAATGCAGTTGAATTTATATTGCAACTTTAAATGGAATTTGATTTTAGATTAATGTACACAAATCAATGGACCAAAGTAGGGAATCAAGTCAACCAAACAAAACCTGTAAATCAACCAAATAGCAATAATATAACATTAAATTTAAACATAGCTAAATTATTTTGATAAACGTTACAGAAGTTAACATAGAACAAAGTTTTTAGATGAGTGACCATTTAAAGGAAATTCAGGTGTAATGAACAAAATGCTCCACACTGATATAATACCAATCTTGCTGGAAAGTATAACTAGCAACAGACAAGCATCCTATAATGAAGATGGTACAAACGAGGAGTTTCTCCTCAACGCTATAAGACAGAATTAGTACAAGACTTTAGAGATTTTCAGGCTACTAATGCTAATTTTTTTTAACTGATCATTAGCTAAAATAATCCTATTTACAAGTGTTCAAAGTTTGGAGTAGAAGGAGGGTGAGTATTAAACTTATATAGCAAACCAAAGCCCCATTGCATAGTTTTAAAATTGAAAAGTATTGTGTAAAAAAAAAAAAAAAAAAAAGGGGGGGGGGTTAAACCGACAAAATAAACCTACACCTAAGTGAATAGGTTGATAAAAAAAAAATGTATGTACACGGCTCATTTCTAGCAGAGATACTCTGACCATAAAATTCAGGCTTACAATAAAGCAAGCAAAATGAATTGAATATTAAACATTTCAATAGGTAATAATTTGAAAAAAAAAAAATTCTAATAAAATTAATTTTCATTGCAAGAATGTTAATCATCTTTTGATATGCACAGTTGATAATTTTGGACCACAGTCATAAACCACAGCTTTTAAAAATATTTCACATGTTATTTAGGTTAATTTGTATCAGAATTTTGAAAAAAAAAAAAAAAAAACTATCAAAACTAAAATTGAATTAGAATACAAATATTTCTTCAAAATATTAAATATATATATTTCAATTTTAAATATAAATTAAAATACAAAAGGTCTTTGTAATAGTTTTATAGTGTAGAACTATAGTTGTAATATAGTAATATTATGTAAACCACAGTAAATGTAGGGAACAAATTTTCAAAAATTCACTAAAAAATTGTTATTTACATGCAAGTGTTTTAGACTACCTCAATCATGCATCTCTTCATGATTGACTTCATGTTTAAAATGCAGAAAGCATCAATTTTTCTTTGATGAAACCATCTTGAGCGATCATAAGTTAGCCAACAAGGCTGGAGAAAAAAAAGTACATACAGCATTAATTTTCGTTTCTTTTTTTTGTTTGTTTCTCTACATATCGATCCTATATAATATTTTCATTGAGGATGGGCTCATCCAGAAAAATTATGTATTTTAGACATTTTGCATAACATGGAAAGATTGATATATGATTGAGGTATGTGGAAACATTTATATACAAATCAAATTGTTCCCTACATTGTATAAGTTTTACAAAACATTAAAACCAGATACATACAAATACACCTCAGTCAATGTTAGTATACTTGAGTTGACCTAAATAAGATTAATTCTAAAAATTTACTTTTTTGTGTGCGTTACATATATCTACGTAGCTGGTTCCTTGTTTATTACCTTATTTCATAGACACTATATGCAGAAATCTATTAACGGAATAGTCAAATATTTATGTATCTCATGTAGAGATCAAGTGTAAGCCTCAGGAAAGGGACCCTTGACTTGAGAACTTTGAAGTAAAATGAAACAAAAAGGGAGGGGGGACTTGAATGCCCATTAGGCACTATTCTCTATTTTTTTTTGGGGGGGGGGGTCTCGGTACAGGAGTTTTGTCAGGACAATGTGGTATAAGGATAACTTCCCTCCTACAAATAAACCGTGAACAAATATCCAAAATAACAGTATTTGATGCCCAAATAAAATCTCTTCAACATGGCTACCTATTGAATTAATGGAGCACTTCCTCCAAGTGATTTTACCTCAAGTAACAGCACTTAGCCGAATACTCCAGATTAAATATCTTGGAATGCAGCAAGACCAAGAGACCACAAGAAAGATAACATAGTTAATAGGTAAATTAAGGAGAGGGGGAAAAAAACCTTCAATTTAAACACATTTATGTATCTCATATATATATATTAGCCCCATGATGTAGCCCCTTAATTTGTGAGATCTAAGGGAGAGATAAAATATATTTCTATGATAGTTTTTATGTTTTCTAATATGATTTAAACTGTTTACCTCTGTTTTGTTAAAACGAAACAAAGAAAAGCTGATTGAGACAATTTGAAAGGGAGAAAACAAAAAACAACTTGGAGTCAACCATTAGACAAATAACAATACTTATTCAGTTTATGCTACATTTTATTGTGCACCTAGTGACACAGGCATGGAAAGAAAAAAAAATACTTGTAAACTAAGAAACTATCAAATAAAAATTACTCAATTATTTATGGTTTAAAGTTAGGGGTACTTGGTAAATGTCCTGCGTTCATGATGCATAAAAAAAAAAAAAAAAAAATATAAACAACATCAAAATACCAATCTAGATTTTTCCATAAAAAGAACAATACATCATAAATAACCAATGCATAGCAGTTACAACTTGGTTGTGTAAAATTTTCTCTTAAAAGAAATGTTTTTCAAAATAAACAAATTGCTCTTAAAAAAAAAAAAAAAAAAAAAAAAAAAAAAAAACTGAAGTCATTTCGGTCAAAGTATTTCTGGCTAATAGCAGCCACAACAGATAAGTATTTTTACATAAACAAAAAATAAGAATGTCTTGACACATGAAATGTCCAGAAGTTATTGTGTGTGTGTGTGTGTGTATATATATATATATATATATATATATGTGTGTATGTGTGTGTGTACATATAGAAAGAGAAAAGATAAATCAAATAAAAAGCGTAAAGAAAATAAATATGAAGAAAGTTCATCTAAACCCAAATAGTTTTAAACTTTTGATTATTAATCCATGGATTATCAGACTCAGCTTTTAAATCTATCATATATAGCCCCACCACTTCTTCCATTCTAAACCATGAACTCGTTAATGCTTTATTTAGTTCTGAGACTTAATATAAATAAACAATCACCAATAAAAACCTAGGATAATTTTTTTTTTTTTTTTTTTTTTTTTAAATCAGCAAATGCATATACATACCGATGAGCAAGTTCCTCTTCTGTTTCAAAAACACCAAATGGTCTGAGGGCCAACTCTAACTTCTGTGAAAGTTCTTGGTCACTACTCTTAGGCCCCTCCAAACTAATTGGAGAGGTAATTCCTGGATATTGTTTCTCCTCCCTTTTTTCCTTCTCTTTTGGTTCCAACATCCTGGAGAAAAAAAAAAAAAAAAAAAAAGTTTAAATTGTTATTAAGAATTAAAAACAATACAAATATCTACATATATCTATAAAAGTGAAATTGTCTGTGTGTGTATGTACTACCAAACGTCAATTTTCAGTCTACGGTATGGAGATTTGGGAAAAAAAAAATTTTATCGGCTTTCGGCCAGAAATTTGGCTGTCAAGGGGTCAAAGTTCAACGATTTGCCTTTGAAATCTCTACCAAACGCCTCCTCTAATTTTGGGTCTAGACACTTGAAAACTTTATATGTAGATTACTTGAACATGGATTAAACTTTGATTTGAGCTCAAAACAATAAATGTTAAAAATTTTACCTCTGCGGTCTCTACCAAATTACTCAGCCAATTTTTGGTTTAAACATCTGAAATTTTACATAAAGTGTATTCAAACATAGGGCAAACTTTTTAATCAGTTTTTGGCTGAAAATTTGACTGCCAAGGGGTCAAAGTTCAAAAGATTTTACCTTTGCGGTCACTAGCAAACTATTCAGCTAATTTTGGGTCTGAACATTTGAAATTTTACACAAAGGTTATTCAGACATGCAAGCTTTTTAATCAGTTTTTGGGCGAAATTTTGGCTGCCAAAAGGTCGAAGTTGAAAGAGTTGACCTTTACAGACTCTACCAAACTCCTCCGCCAATTTTGGGTCTAAACACTTGAAATTTATATGTAGGTTATCTTGATACGAGTCAAACTTTAATTATACATATATATATATATGTGCACATAAACTTATGAACAGTACATAGGGCCTGAGCAAAGACTGGCTGAACTGCTAGTTTACAATAGAAGTAGTTTATGTTAAAAACCTTAAATTTGGCATCAATTGATTCAAAGAAATTAATTTCAAAATAAATATAGCTTAATGTTAACATTACAACAAAACATGAGTAATCATTTCCATCGTTTTAACATTTTTTGCAGATTTAAAAAGGTTCCATATTAGTAATCGTCAGGGCCAGGCTAAATAATCTTTAATATAAATTGTAGCAAAGTGTATCGTTATATAGTCAATAACATGGTACAACAGTAGCAAATATAAATTGGTTAATCAGAAAGAGAGCTTGATTTGTCAGCTTAAATGCTATCTAAATCAGACAAAATAACTGTTAGGTATATTACTAAAGTATTTAAAAATTCATAAACTATGACATATATATTGTATAACTAGATAGAATAGATTTCATTTTCATATTATCCTGATGAATAAGATAAAAAGATTTTAAGAGGTAGCAGTATTAAAGTGGATACCAACATGAATTGACAACTTGGCATGTCAGATCCCTAGCACCACTTCCACTATATATGTTGGAAATCTTCACATGATCTCTCCTACAACTTTAAAAGCAATTGAGGAAATTAATGCTAACAACATAATTAAGCAGATTAAAAAAAACAAAAAAACATGCTGTTTCATACAAAAAGAATTTTCTAGTCTAATTTTTCTGATTTATATGTTTACAGTGTAAATTAGATGACAAAATAAAGCAATGGTGGAGAAGAAAAAACAAAAAATCACTTTCTCCAAATGGTCAGAAATTTTAAATCACGGTGGTTGAACAAACAGTGAGAGAAATACATTGTTCTCCCTAGAAATAAATACAACTGTATCGAATAGGGCTTTGGGCAGTCAAAAATTGTTAATTTTCTGACATTTTGCTTCTATTTCAAAACAAGTACATATTTTCTTGGCTTTAAGTATCATTAATTTCATGACATTAAAACAAGAAAAAAAAAAGTTCTGTTGGACACAATCTCAAATAGTAGCCTTTTCCATCCCAAGTGACAAAATGCATGGAGGTGAAGAAAGGGTTACAAAGAAAAGATTTTTTATATTAAAGAGGTTGATATTTTGCATCTAGGAACAAAAGTAAATATCTAACAGAGGGCTTTGTATAGAAATAGCATGTTTGTTCACTGGCAGCTGAATAGATTCATGAAAGCATTTCTGATCTTCACCTATCTTCTAAATCTCATTTGTGGCTTGAATGCCATACCCAACAGTACACTGTTCCAACTAACGGTCCAACCACGAGAAGGTAGTGTTGAGACAACACTAGTAGGCATATTAGCTTCATAAAACCATTGATCAAAACCTCCATTCTAAAACTTCAAGGCAACCCACATTCTAATCCATGGCGATTGGTCTGAAACGCTCACCAAGACTTCATTTACAGTTTCCTTAAATGTTAGCGGTTTGGCTTTAGGCTAGTGACCTGTTCCTGTAAAATATTCTTGCTATGAAAACAGTTAAACATATGTCAAATTCAAGCCAGTGGAATTTGCAAGCAATGGAGAGAGGCAGGTGGTATGTTACAGATCTGATTACAGACTGAATGTGACAGATCACTGCCTACTTCATACAGCACAGGATGCGGGAGTTCCCAAGTCTAACTAGTGTTTACAGAAGTTAAGCAGGTATGATGTCATGAGAAATCAAGTGATGTGCATAAGATTCGCAATATATCTAATATATAAATGCTGTCTGTCCATTCAAGAATACAAAGTAAAAAAAAAAAAAAAATCTGCTATCAAGATCAAACAGCTTTCCAAATAAAATTTTACAAGGAATCTAATGGTAATATTAATTTTGTATATTTTTTTTATTTTATTTTTTTACAAAGGAGTCACCACCTATCAAGGCCCAGAGGCCATTCGAGAATAAGGGTTAATGAGTGTACAGTGGTCAAGGGGAAGATAGGTCAGTCATCATTAGTTGAAATTTGGTAAATTGGGATTACTTAAGGGGATGGCTCATCAAGAATTTGTTCATGTTGGACTTGAAGACAACCATATTGTAGTCAGTTGGAAAGCAAGAAAACGGAACAGACTTTCACAGGCATACAGTTCTAAGAAAGAAGCTTTGTTCATGGTATCTATGTTTAGGTTTAGGCACAGATAAAGAGTGGGGGGATTCTGGGGTCAGTTTCACAAAGAATTCATGAAGAAAGACTTAGTTGTATTTTATATATGAAATAGAGCCTATTTCTTTGACCATAATAGCTTTGACAAAATTTGTATGTTTAAAACTGTTCACTCAGTCAGCAAATACTGGTCGGTGTTCTTAAAAAAAAATTGATTTCCAATAGATTTCATATTTGAAACAACTTTATTTCCATGGAGTAGAGAATAAATGATCAACTTATTTTTTTTTAAGTTGACAAAATCTTTTTTTACATTGATTTATACCTGAACGTTTTTTGGCAGACAAAAAAATTTTTTATTTTAGCCACATAATTAACAAAAGTAAAAAAAAAATTCCCGGACAACACTGAATAGAGACAACTAGTATAATATAAAAGGTAAAAATATTTGTTTTGTTTATAACAATTCATTTACAGAAACGATGAAATATATCAGAATAAATACTACACTTTGATCATAGACAAATATTTTGCATTATTTAAAAGAAAAGTTATTTCAATCAGATCCAATAAATCTGCTTATTTACAGATTTGATCAGTTGCCAACATTTACACATTCAAAAACATTTTACTACCACCATTATATTTGTGGTAACATCAGTTTTACAAGTGTGATGGCTTTATGACCAAATCTTCAGGACTTTATCCCTCTTTCTCTTTAATTCATATAATATTATACCATGTTTCTTTTGGGCTTCCTCTGAACCGAATCTGTTACCTCAACTGTTTTAGCATTACAAGCATATGCTGTATTTTCGTGGACATCGGCAATATACATACCTAATGTGATTCAACAAGTCAAATCTTTTTATTCGTTGGTCAATTTTTAAAAGAATTGCATTGATGAAAAGAGAATAGAATAAGCATTCCAATCATGTTAATTTTTCTTTTATGTGTTCAATGTTTTTATGCTCCAAAGTAAAAAAAAAAAAAAAAAAAAAAAAAAAAAATCGGTAAAAAATGACGACAGCAAAAAGGGAAAACGTTTTTTCAATGTTTACATTTTATGCATTATGTTTGGATACACATGCACGGGGTTAAATTTGATTGGATATGACTGAAATTTTACAGGCTATATAAACAAAAAAGTCCATCTCTACTGGTGTTTGATTTTTATTTTTACGACCACACGAAGCAAAGTTACGACCGAGCGAAGTTGACGAAGAATATTTCAAAATTGATAAGAAATCAGTATATATCATTTTCATGTAGATAATAGTTTCAAAATTATTTTCATATATAACTAGCAGGACCTGTGGAAATTCCACAGGGACTCATTCATATGTAATATATTGATGTTGGCATTCTGTAGATGTTCTGTGTAAATGGAGACCCTGTGATATTATGTTAGCTTTTTTTGTTAAAATTGCAAAAGTATTTATCTAAGCTAGCACGAACGCCTGGTAAAGCCCAGTCGTAAAGTACGCTTAAATATATTTTAATTCGTACAGATTTCGTATATATTATTATAGAGTTAATGTTCTATCGATTTTTATATATTATAAAGTTGCGATTTCAAAAATAAAAAAATATATCCATGACTTGGGTGCATCAGCTTGAATCAAAACCGAAATAAAAACTTATGAAAAAAAATGTGTATATATATATATATATAATATAACTTCGAGTTCCTTCAGCCATAATCAAAACCAAAACTTATGAAGAATTCATGATAAAATTATTTATAAAAAAAATAGATGATTTAAGTACCATCAGCTATAGTTGAAACCAACACCAAAACTTATGGAGAATTCTTGGTAAAATTATTTATGACAAGAAATCGAAGAACATAAACGACTCGGATGTAAGCGTGACACACAAACGAACACGCACGCTATTGTATTAATATATAGATATATAAATATTTGATAATTATTAATTGTGCAGAAATTTCTTTAAAAGGTTATCTTTTATAGAAATTCAAATTGCTTAAAGGGAAACGATGACAGCAATGGTTAGTTTGTCAGCGTATTTACGAGTTTGTATTCTCTTAAAGTAAATTGTTTTTTCTGCTTTCAAAACGAAAACAGAAAAAAAGTTGGATTTTTTATTCTGGGTTTGTCAATTTAAAAAAAATTATCATCAAGTTTTTCAAATTTGATTTCCAAACAATACTATTGTTGTTTTTAATGCTTGTAGTACACATGTACTAAAAGCGTTAAATAAAAAATTTAAAAAAAAAAAAAAAAAAAAAAAAAAAAAAAAAAAAAAAAAAAAAAAATGTACTAAGCGCATGCATTTGTTTTTTGTGTGAAAAAAAAAAAAAAAGAAAAAAAAAAGAAATTATATATATATATATATATAAAACAAATAATTAGGTACTTATGCTACCATGCTCAAATAATAACATTTAGAAACCCATTCTTAACAGAGAAGGAAGGGTATTTTGTTAACTATTCTGTACTTTCACCTAACAATTAAATAAAATATATTGTGAAACTTTTAATTTATTTTTAACTCCTTGTCAAGATCATTTTTTTCGAATCTGTAAAACAAACCAGTTTCTTTTTTTTAACTGAAGATATCTAAATAATAAGGCAATTCGATAAAGAATTTCATTGTGATGCATTTTGTAAATTTTTACTTTGTTTCCACCTTAACATTTTTCTTTAAAATGATCTTTTATGGTTTTCAGGTATGCTGGAAACGAATATCGCATTTGAATTTTCTGCAAATAAGTAGCTTTCCGGATATTAAGCAATGTCATTTCTTATGTTATTGCTGCTGGCTATCTTGGTACGTGCGTTTGCACAGTTTCTCGGGGTTGCGCTTACATGTACCAAGATAGCCACCAGCGATAACATAAGAAATGACATCGCTTAATATCTGGAAAACTTATTTGCAGAAAATTTAAATGCAATATTCGTTTTCAGCATATCCTAAATGTAATCATTTTAAATGTTAAGGTGGAAACAAGATAAAAAATTATCGTTTTATTTCTTTGTTTACATAGTTGAATTTTCAGTAAAACAAGAGAATAGAAATAACAAAAATTACCATCAACTGGTGAATACATAGTTGCTGCTCATCAGGATTCCTGGTATCCTGGTACTGTGAAAGTTACATTGAGGATTCATGTAGAGTACGATTTATGGTTGCATCTCAGAAAATAGGAGTATATTTTGGGCCAGATAGATAGGATTTACAAACTTGAAAATTGGACTGGTCCCAAAATGCATAAGTTCTGGTCGACTATGGGAATTTCCATCTTTTACTGAAACCCAAAATCTATATGAAAAATTTTCAATTTATTTCCGAGATTACTTCATATACTCGATTTTTTTTTTTTTCTTTGAGGGGAGTAGTAAATACCGGTCATGAATGCTCCCTAGGCATTCAATGGCTACACCCCAATCAAGCTCTTTGGTGAGGAGGCAGGAAAATGCCTGCTCTCAATAAAGCTATATTTAAATACCACTATAACAGTTTTGTTCATGAATGAACTCACTGTATGATACCATGCGCCAGTTAAAAAAAAAAAAAAAAAAAAAAAAAAAATTGAAATTTGTACATCTGAATTTATAATTCATGGCTTATGGTAAAGAGGTGCATCAGATTTGACTGCCTAATCAGAAAGAGCACACAATTTTACACAATTCGTAAGATTGCCAAGTTTTAGAGAATATCTTGAAAAATAAATAAATGGTGGCGAAATTACCGAATTTCTTGAAATATTGAGGTCCGTAATTTAACCCACTTTTTCTAAAGAAAAATATCCAGAAAAGCATAAATTTTGACACTTAAAATTCTCATAACTTTTGAACTACTGATGGTATTTGCATAATTCAAAAGGTTTTAAGCATCTTTTACATAACTCTTTTCATGCAAGTTGATAAAATAATTATCTAAAAAGAAAAAAAATCAACTTGTAATGCTAACTGTTCTACATCTAACTCAAGAACTCATTCTTCCAACATTGCTATAGTATCAAAGTTTCTTGGATACATCTAAGAGATTCATTTGTTTTTGAACTGTTGTGATAATGATAATAAATATGGTATTATCTGAACTACTTTTCTTAACTTTATTTTCACATTTCAATCAATGTAACCTTTGATCTTAAAAATGCACTTTTTTCTGAACCAATGTGAAAAGTTCTGAAAAACCTTAATTCTTATTTTAGGTTTTATAACAAAAATAAAAACACAGTTGCTCAATTGCAATTAAGGCCTAATAAAATTATGAAAAAATTGCTCCCACAGTCAAAGTGTGGCTAGGAAAACTTCTGATATCAACAGTTGCACAGAGCTGGATCATTCAGACTCTGAACCCACAAAGACTGATATTTGCTAATTTTGAAAATTATAAAGCTGTTTGACAAATGATCAGAACAAAGAAAACCGTCAAATCAAGTTTTCATCCATTACACATTTTTCAACCTTTGTTAGAAATTATTTTCCAAAGAATGCTGAAAACTGACGTTTCTGATAATTATTGTTATTGAAAGGCTTTTCCACTTTGATCTCAATCTAAAAACAATGTTAAAAAATTACCATTATGCAATAACGTTTGTTTTGTTTTTACATTTTTATAAAATTAAAACAATTCAACAACCTTTAACAAGAATACTCCCAATAATAATTGGACAAATGTGAATGTAAAGACTAAATAGAAAAACCATTGTAGCAAATGCCATCTGCAATACTCATCCCAGGAGGAGTTCAAGTTAATGAAACACTAGGAAACTTTCACATGTAAAAAGAGAACATTTTGAAAAATATCTTTTTTATATATTGAGAAGTTTTAATTTGGTAGGTTCATCTGGCATTAGAAGTTATTAATAGATATCCCAAACTAAAACGTTTGATTTCATTATATCTTACGTATTAATAAAATAAAAAAAATGTGGACACAGATCTTTACAAAACCAAAGTAAAGAATTTATTTTGGTAGCTAAAAATTAACCACATAATTATAACTGTTCAAAGTTCATTGAAAATTAGAAAATTTGCCAGGACTCAAAAGCCAATTTTATAACAAAAGATGGAGGCTTTAAACAAGTGAAAAATTCTTACAAATGTTACTTTATCTTGTACACAATAATAGAAAGAATTGTACATTTATATAAAGAAAATATTAAATTTAGTTTGCAGGTAAATTTCAAAGTAGTCCAAAACAATGATATAATTACATATGTGTATCAATATGTGCATGTATGTTAGGGACAACCATTGTAATCTTCTGTAATGTGTGTCCTATTTGTATTGCTTCCTTAACCTCTTTGGAACGAGGACAGGCAAGTGTAGTGTCATTTTATACTTTTATACATCCTTTAAGATGATGAAGTCAGACTTTCTAAACAAATAGCATACATATTACTCCTGTTTCAGAATTTTTGAGAGGAGGATTGATCATCTATATATTAATATGATAGCGTGCGTGTTATTTTCTGTGTCACGCTTACATCTGGGTCGATTGTTATGTACTTTCATTTCTTGTTATAATTTTATCAAGAATTCTTCATAAGTTTTGGTTTTGATTATAGCTGATGGCACTCAAGTCATTTAATTTTTATAAATAATTTTATCAAGAATTCTTCATAAGTTTTGGTTTTGATTATGGCTGAAGGAACTCAAGTTTACATATATATTTCACAAGTTTTTATTTCGGTTCAAACTAATGCACCCAAGTCAAATAGAAACATTTTATTTTTGAAATTGCAACTTTATAATATATTAAAAAAAAAAAAAAAAAAAAAAAAAAAAAAAAAAAAATCGATAAAACATGAACTCTAAAATAATATACACAAAATCTACAAGAATATATTTAAGCATACTTTACAACCAGGCTTTGCCGAGCGTTCATGCTAGCTTAGATCATGCTTAATTTGATAATTAATGCTTAGATTGCAGTTTTAACAAAAATCCTACAATAATATCATAGCGCCTTCATTTACACTGAACATCCACAGAATGCCAACATCAATATATACAAATGAGTCCTCTGTGGAATTTCCACAGGTCTCGCTAGTTTGAATTATTTGAACTACTGTTTTCATCCTGAGTGTCAGTCTTGCATTTTGGTTAAATGTTATCTCTGACCTTCTTCAGATGGATCTTGTCCAACTCAGAAATCTTTCTGTTAAACTTAAGAACCTGGAAGAAATTTCAAACAGAACCCTTTATTTAATCCATAGAGGTAGCATCAGCCACGACCAGATAGAAGTCTAAAGTAACTTGCAATTGTAATTGTCTATATTTTTTAGATGAGGTGTTTTCATTGATTGAGATTGTCGGACTGACTTCCTCATCTTGGTTTTTATCGTCACAACGTTTCGGCCGTTTTGCCCTCCGGCCATATGTCCAAGTAACATATGGCCGAGTGGTCCAAGACGTTGTATCAAAGTTTACAGTTACCCAAAGGTGCTGAGTTCAATCCTGAAAGAAGGCAGTGAAAAGTAACATTCAAAACAGAGAATCAGCAACTATGTCCCAGAACCTAGCTGGAGTCCGAACACGGTAACCCCGTAATAATAATAAAGAGTTGTGTTCGAGACTCCTAACAAACTAACTTGCAATTGTATTCTTAACATCAGTTACACAGAATTGAACCTTCATTTATCAAATGATCACAGAATATAATGAACCCATTATTTTTATTTAAATCTTAGTGGAAGTGTATTATTTTGTTTAAACAAAAACAATGAATGAATTTAAGAAAATAAAGCCTTGTAAATTATGAAAAAAAAAAAAAATAATAATTTTTACAGGGACATTATGAAAAAAGCCCTTAAAGTTCGTATTAACGAATTCAATATAACTCAACGAAAAATTAATTTCTCGAACTACCAATATTATCATTGAATTAAGCATTGTTTATTTAATATTTTCACACAAAATTATAATTGCAAAAAAATACTTGTACTTTTTAAATTACAAGTTTCACATAATTTGTTTATGTAAGATTCTAATATTTTCATTGCTTGCATGAATGTGGAACTTTCAACATAACAATTTTTATATAATCTGGAAATATAAAAAAAAAAAATTTTAGTTTAAAAGCCGGAACACTGAAGAGCAATTAAATTTTTTAAAAATGGTAAAAATCATACAAACATTAATAGGAATGTACAGATGCACAGCTTGGGGGGGGGGGGGGACCAGCACCCTCTGATGTCATTGTCAGAATGAATTTATGAAAATAAAGCCTTGTAAGTTATAAAAAAAAGATTTTGAATTTCCGTATAATCCATTTTTAGAGACTTCAGTTTTGTTGACATTCTGTGAAGCAAGAAGCTTTTGGGAGCTAATTAAGCTATTTTTTGTATAAACAATTTGCGTTTGTTTGTTTTTTTTGTTTTTTTATTTAATTCAATATCTTAGGATTTTTCATTGAAATAGACCCAGAAAACTAATATTTATCTTTTAAAGGATTTTTACAATGAATTTATTTAACTTCAAAATTTCGCTGAATTGGCTAACTTGCTTGCGAAAACATTTTTTCATAACTTTTTATTTACATGTACAAATGTTTTTTTTCTTTTTAGAAATTTTCAAATACAATCAAAAAGTAGTTGGAAACTTACAAAAAAATTAAAATAAATCTGCATTCAAAACTATGTCCCCACTATCTTTATTCCACCATTTTTTCCTGTACCTAGCACTTACATGAACACATAACAGCAGATTACAATGGTCATCACAAGTTGAAATTGAAGTTTTCACTCTAATCTAGGCTGGTTTAATGAACAAAAAAGTGGAGCAAATTGAGAATTACTATAAATTCTGTTATTCATGGTTTAAGTCCCAAGTCTTTTTGACGTTCCTGCACCTTTAAGGAACCCTTAAAGATATAAAAGTTAGTTACCAAAATGCAATAAAAAAAAAATAAAACAAAAAAAAAAAAGTGACTAGGATTTTGAAAATAGCTAACACAGCTAAAGTTATGGATTTAGCTTTTACATTTTGTGGAGTTGAGCCACCAGCATTTCAGATTAGAAGACCTTCAAATTTGCTTAACTTCATCTTAACTTACATTTCATGAAATTCAAAAGTAACCCTTTTAAGCAGAATATTTCATGCTGGTGAATAGAGCTTTTAAACAAAACCACTAGGACTACATTGTATATCAAGGTCTAATCCGCTAAAACTAGCTAGTAGTTAGACGATGCTCATATTCTGTACATAAAAAAAAAAAAAAAATTATCAAACCAGATAAGGTCTGTTTGCATCTTATCATTTCTCTACGTGACTGCTTGCCTATTTTAAATATCCAATTAATTTAATGACCAAAAGATAAACTTGAACTTTTATAAAAGTACAATTAAAAATAAAAATTCACCAGCATGCCCTTGGCTTATTTATAAAGTTTTAAATGTAAATGTTCAAGAATTATAACAGACATTAGGAAAGAATATAGTTAAAAAACAAAAATTCCAAGTAAAAAGACTACTAGATCATGTTGAGTATATATACTTATGACCTTATTGACAATCAACAACATTTTAAGAAAACTAAAAATTTCTTAATTATATAAATTATTTGGATGCACAGTTCCACTACGGCAAAGTTAGTTTAATACGGAAGGGGAAAATCTAGCTCTGAAAATGACCATCGGTCAACCTATATGAATATCCAACAAATTTTATACTCAAAAGCAAAATTACATATTTTTTCATTATAGTCAATTGTTCAGTGGCGGATGTTTACATATTGTTTATACATTTTTTCCAACACATACGAACAAGAATGACGATTTTTTTTCGCAACAAATTAAGCCATTTTTGATCATTTAAGAATGCCTATTGCAATCAGTTCATTAACTACCATGCATCACCTCTTGAACCATTAATATAGTCTTTGCTATGAACGTTTCTGGGACATTGACAGATATGCCTTCAGGCGAGACGGACCTGGAAGTAGCTGTAACAAACAAAGTTATGATTCCACACTTCCTAAAGCTCCCTAACTGAAGCCTCAACACTGGATGCAGTTTGATATAGCCAAGACGACAGGGGCTTTATAGAGTTGAGGAAAATAAGACGGATTAGAAGCAAACACCTTATCCAAGAGTATCCAGGGCAGTTTAGGGTTACAATCAAGCTTAAAAAAAAAAAAAAAAAAAAAAAAAAAAATCACTATATGATTAATTAGCATTAATTTGCTATTTTACCCATAGCTGAGGGGGAGGTATACCTTTTCTCAAATCTGAAAAATATGAGAATAAACCATGCACTTTCATTTGTGCATATATGATGTAATCCCGTTGACAGATCAGTTCTCGTTAAATCACTAAAGTTAAGCAACATTGGACCTCGTCAGTACAAGATGGGTGACCACTTGGAATACCAAGCATTGTATATAGAAGGCTGTTGACATCCCTGCAAAGAAACAACATCATTTTCCCTAATGAGAATATACATGCGACTAAATTTGATATTCCCTAGAAACTTCCTTTGGAGGAAACCAGTTCAACTCACCTAGGGTGAATTCCACTGAATATTTCATTTTCCATTCAAAGATGCGTAAACTTTTTGGCAAATAACAAAACAGAGTCCTGAATAGAAGCGTGTACTCTATCCCAACCAACAGACCTGAGGTAATCTCATCAGCATCAGACAAAGCCAAACTCTTTGCAGCTAATTCTACCCTATGCAATCGGGACTGGCAATCCCCCAGTATTTCCTCCTGTGTCTGAAAACACACTATGCAACATAAAAATATCTGTGCGTGATGTTGCCAATCTAAAAAAAAATCTATTCCAATAAAGCAACTGGCCCTGACGGCATCCCTACCATTATAAGAGCCAGGTATGTCCAAGGATGGAGTACTGTTGCCACATTGAGGCAGGAGCTTCTAGAAGTACCTTATCCTGCATTGACAAAGTTCAAAATAGACTTTGTAGGCTAGTGGGAGATGTCCTTTCCTCTTCCCTGCAACTTCTTTCCCACAGAAGAGACGTTGCGAGCCTGTCTCTGCTTTATCGTTATTTTCATGGCAAGTGCTCGTGCTGCTCGTCTAAGCTTCAATCTATGGTCTCTCCTGGCCTGACTTTCACAAAAAAGTTGTCTATCTGAAACCACTATCAATAATTTCTCTCACTCTTTATCTGTGCCTAAACTTAAACGTAGATTCCGTGAATAAAGCTTTCTTAAAACTGTATCCCCGTGGAGCTGTTCAGTTTTCCTGCTTTCAAACTAACATGGTCGTGAACAAGTTATTGATGAGCCGTCCCCTTAAGTAATCCTATTTACCAAATTTCCACTACTAATGATTACTATAATATTTTCCCATTCACTACTGTACACTCATTAACCCTTATCCTCGAGTGGTCGCCAGGCCTTGATAAGTGAGGACTCCTTTGTAAGAAGAAAAAAACATTTATATTAAATCTAGAATTCATTAACTTCAATTCAATAGTGAAAAATAATAGTTCTTTTATCTTATTAATTTTCTTTTGTGGCCATTATCTGAAATGTTTAAAATTAAAACACTTTTTTTCTATATTAATAAACTAACAGGCCTTTGTTCTCATAAAAAAAAATCCTTGATTGATGAGCTATTTTTATTCAAAAAGTAAATCGCAGAAAGGGATGGATGGGGGAGGAGTCTCGATTTCCCGCCACATCCAACCCTTCAGAAAGGGGCGGTAACTCAACTGGTTCATGATGGTTTCTTAAATTATACTTGGACAATTTGCTTGAATATTTTTCTTATGAATATATCTCATTGACTTCGTTAGCATCTTAGCTTTTCATGACTTACAAAAAATAAAATATAAGCATCAATGAGTTTAAATAATTCATTTCTAAGCTAACATTTTTTTTTTAAACATTTAGTAAATCAGATTTATTCTCCTGAAAATTATCAACAAACCAGAGATATTCAGAAAATATTTTTAAAAGGGAGAAAGAGGGGGGGGGGGTCCTAGACTTGATAGGAGAAAGAATTATGAAACTTTACTTAAACAAATGGCAAATCTTTAACTAAATAAAAGAAACGAAGTTTTCAATAAGTTTTTCTTTTTTTGCAAGTCAATAATCCCAATTTAGAGTTTTGGGGGTTAATGGAGTTTTTTTTTTGGGGGGGGGGGTATCATTTAGGATAATTTGTTAATTCCTTTAAAGACCGAAAATGCGACCTTTTAATATTTAATATTTTTAAAATGTTATTTTAATGAAGAGACGAGACATTTGTAAAATTTTAAAAATTTATTAAATTCAATTTATCTTCTGTATAACTTGCAAATTATTTAAGCTTATTTATCAATAAAAGAAAGTTATCGCACATTCAACTTTATAAGGTATTTTCCAAGTTGAAAACGAATGAATTTAAAATGCTAAGCTTGTATTTATTTGCTTCCCTACTGAGCAAATTAGGCACAAGGCCGTTTTTTAATGTGGGGAGGAAAAACCAGCTCCCCCAAGGGGGCACTCTGGCAGGGTCCAAAATTAGCAATTGTCTGATATGAAGGGTTGCCCCCACATTGACCAGAACTGATTACTTCCTTTTCCGCTCCTGGCCCGAAGGCCAAGAACAGCGTCTGCACCAAGACAAAAATATTTCCACAAATATTTGGAAATAAGTTACGGCTGCTGCTCCCGCTTTCAATCAACCATACACTATCACCCTCTTCATTTTCCCCTCACCTCATCCCACTACTACTTATTCGATCTTCCTCCCACCATCTAAAGGATTCCTGAAGAGATAAAGTGCAATTTATTTTCAATAAAAATGATATTCGTGTACTTGAAAATGGATGACGTCATAAAGGATGAATGGTTCCACCCTTCTCCTCACACTATGTATTAAGTTACGTCATAAAGGATCTTTTCACTATTTTAATGGATGACGTCATCTTCATGACGTCATCATTTTCACATCTACAGTACACCCTTAATTTTACAAGTACATAGTAAACTTTAATTTCAAATAAGAACAAATTCGTACAAAAATTCCTATTTGGTTCCAAGTAAAATGGGTGTATATTATAATAAACAAAAACTTTAAATGCAGAATGTTTTGAATTCGTGTATTTGTCAAGAAGGGTTTAATAGAATGATTATATTTACTGGAATATTTTTGTAATTCTTTCAGTAAAAATAGGTGCTTTTTCATTTTAGCCGACCCTTTTTTATATTGAGCATAAAATTAAATTCCTTCAAACTAATATTTTTTCAAAATATTTAAATTTAAAAGTATAATCTGTGATGATTGCGACCAATTTCTTACATATTGAAATTAAAATGCAATAATATCAAAGTAAAATGACATTTTTCAAACTATTAAAAACTATTTCCGTTTCTTCGTAAACAAGTCATTTTAATAATGTTAACAGTGGAGGGGGATAACTTCGTAACTGTTCAACATTTGGAAAGGATTTTGGAAGTATTTAAACTGTTGAAGACAAAGCCACTTAAAATTCTTAGTAAATATTTTCAAAATACAGATTTGCTGAGAATTTTAAATTTTCAATCAAAGTAGCTTTTTTTTTTTTTTTTTTTTTTTTTTTACAGCGGAAAAGCACGTTTTTATGACAGCGCGTTGAAGATATCTTTGAATTAAAATTTTTGTTTAGATTTTTAGAACACGCCACGGGGAGATAACTCAATTTAAAGCGCCGACACTCCCTCCTCAACTTTAAAACTAGCTTTTCTTCCTAAAATTCGAACCTTTTGCTCGGTAATATTTTTCTTTTCCAGCGAAAAAAAAAAAAAAAAAAAAAAAAAAAAAACTACTTGATGAAATTAAGTGAAATTTATTTTTTCGGAGAACTTCATTCCATAACGGATACGTACAATATAAAATTGTTTCCATATTTTCATTTTTTAATATCTTGATTACACTGCACAAGTACTGAAAATTTTGCAAGCTTTTACACATAAAATAATTTTATGGGGATCAAAACGACATCTTAATAAATTAGTTACGGTTTTATAAAAATTTGGTTCAATGAATTAATAACCAAACGATGCCATAAATTTAACCTTCACATTAATATTTTTTAAAAATAATTTGCATTAAAGAAGCAGGCTCAAATATCAACATACATTTCTTTTGCTACATAGGTATTTCAAAAGTTTTATATTATTAGTATTATTATTATACTACTTTAATTGAAAATTAAACCATAAACCGTTAATTTAAAAAAAAATCTTCAATATGAATATTACATATATTCAATATTATTTTCATGACAAGTGCTCGACTGAGCTCAAATCTATGGTCCCCCTTCGCCAAACTTTCACAAGAAACACCCGTCTAGCAGAAAACACTAACAATAATTTCCCCCACTCTTTATCTGTGCCTAAACCTAAAGATAGATTCCATGAACAAAGTTTCTTTCTTAGAACTACTGCACGCCTATGGAATTGTCTTCCGGTTTCCTGCTTTACAGCTGACTACAATATGGTTGTCTTCAAGTCTAACGTAAACAAGTTTTTGATGAGCCGTTCTAGCAGTGTCAGAATTTTGGCGGAATTTTTTACACCCAACAAAAAACTGCGAATAAAATATAAAAAACTCGTAATTTCTGTTTTTAAAGTGGGTTGTTTATTTTCTTTATGGAATATACTTCCAAAATAAACTATTAAAGTTGTTTCAAACATAATAAAAATATTATTTTTTATTTGTTAAAAGACTGTAGACAAAATGTCCGCATATTCAATCACTGCGAGCGGATATTTTGTCAACACTGTTTTTTAAGAATTTTTATTATGTTTGAAACAACTTTAATAGTTTATTTTGGAAGTATATTCCATAAAGAAAATAAACAACCCACTTTAAAAAGAGAAATTACGAGTTTTTTTTTATATTTTATTCGCAGTTTTGTTTTAGGGGTGTTAAATTTGCAATGGCGATTTTCCCAAAGATTCTGACACTGCCAGAACCGTTCCATATAAATTAACAAATTTACTGAATTTCCATTATTAACGATTACTTTATTGTCCAAATTGTCTACTGTACACTCTTTAACCCTTATCCTCGAGTGGCCTCTTGGCCTTGATAAGTGGTGATGTCCTTTGTAAAAAAAAAAAAAAAAAAAAAGCAAAGCTTTTCCCCTTGTCAACATATCCACGTGGTTTTTCCGACATTATGAAAAAGTAGTTCGCAATTAAGAAATACATGGATTTAAATTAAAATAGGAAATTTATAAGTCTAATCGAATATTTAATCGTATTTTCTCCAAACTTAACTTTCTGCAAACAAGAATTATCTTTATGGCTATTGAAATGAACATTCTTTCAACTCTGAACTGATGAAGGAAGTGTAAATGCCACTGCCTTTCGGTAACTATCTTTAACTATCTTAATGAAACTTTTGGAAGATTTAGAAATCACTCAAAAATTCGAGTATAATATTCTGGAAGTGAGAAGACCATATAAGTATAATCCAAATTGCAAAGTATTTTTCAATAGGAAGCAAGATTTTTTTTTTTTTTTTTTTTAGAATTAAGTGACCCAGACCCACGTTGGCCAGGGCCACCCCGCAGTTTTACATATTTATCGAATTTAGCAGAAAGTGGCATCAAAACTGCACAATGATTCCAACAAAAAGTCTGCAATTTCAGAGTTTAGGAATATTCCAAGTGTGACTGTGTCTAAACATTGTCACAGTCCATTGTATGTTCGATGTAACGAGTATGTGTGTGCGCTGTGTGTTACGGTGTCTCCAACAGGACGTAAGAGAAAAATGCAAAAATAAAGGGTTTTTATTCAGAATTTTCCCTATATTAAAAAAAAAAAAAAATCTATGACCTCGAATACCCATGAGAGTACGAATATATTAAAATAAGAAAAAAATCGTGTAAATTGACCAAGTAGTTTTATTTTAAAACAAGATCATTTTTAAGTGGTAAATCAGAATTCGTAGGCATTATCACAAATTTTGCAAGTTATTGCTGACTTATCTCTTTATAATTGTTTTTCAAATGGTACACAAAAAGCAACTTTTCGGTTACTCATAAAAGTTGATGAAAAAACTACTGGATCCATTTATGATTTTTGGAATATATTTTCTTTTCGTCACGAATGCGCACAACATCATATAGATTTGTTGTTTTTTTAATGTAGGGGGGAATTTCGGACAAGAACCGAACAAAGTAATATCATCTAATACGCGTGTTGGAAAAAAATACATGCTTTTTACGGTGATTTTTTTTTTAATTCTTAATATAGCTGGATATTTATTTTATTTTTTTTTTTTTGACACATATATCAAGTACTTCATAAAATTGTACATTTTAATATTGTAAAAGGAACATTACTACGCATCTTTTTGACCGAATGCCGAGACCCAATTTTCTAACCTGGGCACATTTCCACCAGTGGTGGAATCCACCACCATGGATACAGTTTTAGGGAAATATCAAAAGAAAACGCCAGAAGTGACCTATTCCAACAAGGTTTACCCGAATCTTTTTTTTTTTTTTTTTGGAGGGGGGGGGGTACTTATGCAGAATACGGACCGTGCTGAAATAAGGTTTAGAAACTTATTTATGATAATCTGGTAGGTTAGCGTCTATTCAATAATAAACCTTTGAGGAAAAAAAAAATTTAAGACGAAAGCTATAGTAAAATTTGAATTTAATTCAATAAAAAAAAAAAAAAAAAGAAAAAAGCACGGTCCATATTCTGTATACGTACCTTCACTAGGGCTATGACAAGAGAATATTCTTTTCATTATTTTGACTCGAGTATATATCAGTTAATATCTCATGTTTTTAGATAGTGATGTGCCACACATACATCACTATCTAAAAACATGAGATATTACTGATGTGGTGTCACATGAATCATGTGACACATGATGTAATGTGGTTCTAGATTGATTAACTGTGTCGGATATATACTAGAGAGTCAAAACAATGATAAGAATATTCTCTTATAACAGCCATACTTATCACTTCTGTATTATAGTTTTTGGATGGCATTTTTGTTTTCCTGTTTGAAGATTTCTACACTTAACAAGGGGAGACAATTCAAGAATACAAACTTTCGTTTAACTACTTTACGCTCTTTACGTTTTCATTCCAATAAATAATCGATTAACTACGAGTTCAATGCGCAAGTTACATAGAATCGAAAGTGGTTTTATAAATATAAATTTACAAATATTGCAAACACGTAAACCATTTTGTGAAGTAATAAAATAAAAAGATAAATGTGACTATCAGAATACCCTGGCCAAATTACCGCTAAAAAATCGTCTGCATCCCTCACATTAATCACCGAAAAAACGAAATTTATTCTTATTACCAGAAAATGTATTTCCCTGTTATTTTAACGAACTACTATTTGGTTAGCTTTCTTACTAAAATGAAATAAAATTGTTAATTCTTTTTTCTATGCATACCTATTTTACCCTGTTGTTTTAGTAAGAATAAATGAGTTTCGTTATCTTTCTTAGACATTACATTCCGATAGTCACATTAACCACTAAAAAAAGGTAAAGTAGCGTATTGTAAACACCAACCTCCCCATATTAAGAACGGCTTCCGGAATAAACACACACCCAACCTCGAAAGCCGTTCTTAATATGAGGAGGTTGAGGGTGTTTATACTACGCTGGGGCAAGTCGTAAAAACATACCCCAAAAAAATATTCAATGAATTATTAAAGTTTTATATAAAACTAAAAATTGAAAGAAATTAGTTCGTGTTGCATCAGATTTTCGGTGAAAATGCACTGGGGGAGTGGGGGGACTTCTCCATATTTTGGATTTGTATTACAATCTACAGAGGTACGAAAAAAAAATAGTCAAATATAATAAGTGTTATCAAAGGCAAGATTAGTTACTCTTTTACCTATCTGGAAAATGTTTTAAGTGGTTTTACTCACTTTAAAACGTTTAATCGCTTTGAAAATTAGTGTTTATTGATATAACATCGACGATATATGTAAACAAGACAAATGGCGGATGCTGACTGTTAAATACGTTCAGTTCGGAAAAATGAGTTAAAACTAAAAAATATACAAAATACTGTTAGAAACCCACCCAATATATGCCACTGCCACGGTAACATATTGGGTGAGTTCGTAACAATATTTTGTATATATATTTTTTTTTAATTTTAATTCATTTTTCCAAACTTTACGTATTTAGCAGTTAGCTCGCCGCCGCCATTTGTCTTGTTCACATACACTTTTCCAGGTAAATTTGTACGATGTATTATAAACACCCCAACCTTCCCATGTTAAGAACGGCTTTCGAGATTGGAGGGGGGGTATTCCGAAAGCTGTTCTTAACATGGGGTGGTGGGAGGTGTTTATACTACGTTGGGGCAGGTCGTAAAAAACCCTTTTCCAGATAGGTAAAAGAGTAACTTATCTTGCCTTTGATAATATTTGCGTATTTTATTTATTTATTTATTTTACGAGTACCCAGACCCAGCGTAGTATAAATATCCCCAACCTTATGTTAAGATCGGTTTTCGAGGTGGGGGGTATTCCGAAAGCTGTTCTTAACATTAGGGAAGTTGGGTGTTTATACTACATTGGGTACTCTCGTAAAAAAAAAAAAAATTTGTAAATTGTAATACAAACCCCAAAACATACACTACTCCTCATAAGAATGGCTTTCTAAGTAAGAACGTTATTTCAGTTACCCGCTATTATTAAGAAACCTATTAACATGGGAGGGGAAAACAATTTAATCAACAAAAATTTAATAGTTTAATAATCCAAAATTCTTAAAAGGAAAGTCTTCCGGTGGTCAACCAACCAGCGCACTTTCATTTGGGTATTTTATAACTATTTTGTACTTTCAACTAAAAAATTAAAATAATACCATAAAACTTGAAGATACTTTTGGCCTTCGGGCCCAAGATCACAGTGTGGTGTCTGTTCTGATTGCTGCACCTCATCTTTTGTCCTTGGTCAGTGACACTCAGTTGGAGGAGAAAGTTTTTATGACGGAAGGGATTTTCCCCCACATTAAAAACTGACCTTGTGTCTAACTGCCTTCAAAGCAGGGGGGGGAGTAAATAGATATTATTAAAGAAAAAAATCAGCACAGACGCACCAACAATTCAATAAACAATGATAAATTTTTACTTACTATCCATTTTAACAATCATGTTTATATAATAGGTTTTCGGGTATGCTGAAAACGAATATTGCATTTAAATTTGCCGTAAACAAACTTGAAACCCTACCTAAAAATGCACACGTACAAAATATTATAAACGCAAATAGGTCACAGGTAAGTAGATAACTTTTTATTTTATTTTTTTTTTTTTTTTACTAAAAAAAAAAAAAAAAAAAAAAGTGCTCATGCACTTGATCCGCGCTATTTTTTTTTTTAAATCGTATTTCCAAGTTTATAGTTTTATGTTTTTTATTCAATTGTAAGGTTAAAGTACAGAATAGATACAAACACCCTCCCCATGTTAAGAATGGCTTTTTAAATAATAACGTTATTTCAGCACGGATCAATAAGTGCATGAGTACCCTAAAAAAAAAAAAAAAAAAAAAAAAGGTAGCGAATAGTAACAGTTTCCATAAATAATAAACAATGTGTGTTTTTTTAATCACTTACAGAACGTAGACAATAGTTCAATAAAAACCAAACACTAAACTTATAGTGGTAATAAATATATAATCTCACAATTTCATACAGAATTTATTGAATTAGATTTAGTATAACACACACACACACACATAAGATAAAATAAATTAATTAATTAAAAAAAGACTGTAAACACGCGCTACAATAACAAGAAATTATTCACACATAGTAGTATAACCCGTATTAGCAAACCTGGAAAGGACCTAAGTATGACTATCAAACAAAGCGGCCTTTATAATAAAGCTTTCAAGTTAATTCAAAAATTTATAAAGAAAATTTTTTTTTAGTCTTTATGGTCAATTTTTACAGTTTTAAAGTATTATTTATTATAGTCTTCTTACATGTGCAACAAAAAAAGTGGTCACACACATGGTGAAACGGATCAGGTTATTGTTTTCTTTCTCCAAACCTGGCCAGAAATAAACCGATAATTATTTAAGCGTTCTTTAAATAAATACTTGTATTTCTTTTTAAATCCTGGACTTAAATAATTCACACACACGGACAAAAAAACAAGGAAAATATGAAAATAAATAAAACAAAATAGCCAAAAGAACCGATCCTCCATTTTGTGACCACATAATAGAAAAATAATGATTTCTTCTCGTAAACAACTCAAGTTTTTTTTTTTTTTTTTTTTTGCCTCTGTTGTGCCAAGTTAATTTCTGCAGCATTAGTAAAAGAAAAAAAAAAGGAATGAATGAGGCCCGAATTACTTACCTGATTTCAAAGTACGAATTTTTCCTTCTTTAAATCAATGACGTTGTCATGAAAACATGAAGCAACGACCCGGAAAAAAAAAAATAATAATAATACGTCCAACGCACGAGAAAAGAATATGGAAACGACGCTTAAAATGGCGGAGGCGATATCTGACCTCGTTCTGGGACTGTCGTTGTCGATCAGAAGTAAATAATTAAACCAATCAAATATTTTTTTAACCATATCACAATTTCGGATACAGAAAATAAGATAATTTTTATTTAATACAGAATTTATAATAAAATCCTAGTTTTATTAATTAAAAAAAAAAATAATAAAATCAGCAAGTTAGTTCAGCAGTAAAAATTTCGTCACATTTATACGTGATTTTGATTGGATTAGTTTTCCCAACCATTCTCGTCCGTTGCGTATATATTTTAATTTTTAAAATAGGCATTTTTAGGAAAAATAAATATAATATTGAACGAGAATCCTTTTTCAACTATCTGCTTTCTCATCGATACAGAGTAGCTCAAAAACTTATTCGACCTGAAATTGCGGATATCGAAAAATTAGGATTTTCTTTTATTTAAATTATTTCTACATATTTACTCTGAAGAGCAGTCGCAGGCAGTTTCGGGCAACTTGATATTTAGCTGGGATTGGGAAAATCGGCTTGGCTCCATCACTGACTGACCAGAGACATTTCTTTATGCAGTTCTAGGAAGCCACCCTCCTCTCCCCGGCATTACTTCCTCCTTCGGCAAATAGTCTAATCTATCCCCTTCCCTAACAAAAAAAAAAAAAACGGACGGGTCCATTCTCTCCTGTTTTTATATCTTTCTAGAATACACCCCCCCCCCAGGAGGTAAATGAATCGCGGGCCTCTATTATGAAGGTCGTGGCTGGATCCCCCCTCCATCCACGTTAAACTGTTATGTCTAATCTTCCTAAAAACACTCCGTGTGTTCTCTCTCTCTCTCTCTCTCTCTCTCTCTCTCTCTCTCTCTCTCTGTTTTCAACACGTAACTTGATATTGCGCGGATACATATAAAAGTGTAGTATCTTTTCTGTTCTCAGTTGGGAAAGGAGAGATCCTACTTGATTGAAGCAATTTTAATTTTCCCCCCAAAAAAGAGTGTCCTTTCTTGGGAGCTAGGTTTTAATTTTTGTCTCAATTTAGAGTACCCCCTTTTGAGGGAAGGCACTGGTTTTCTCCAACATTAAAAACCGACCTTGTGTCTAAGCATGGTTCTCTGTAATAATAATATTAATAACGTATATTACGAAGGATTAGTGAATCTCTCGACGGAGGCAACCTTTCTAGGGCAATTGCTCTTCACATATCTAAGGCCTTTGATAGGGTATGGCATAAAGGTTTACTTCACAAGATCTCTAGCTATGGTATAGCTGGAAATGTCTTCTCAATTATTAAATCATTTCTTTCTGACAGGGTCATAAGAGTAGTAGTTGATAGGCAAAAATCAGAAGCTCACAGTATTAATGCTGGAATCCCTCAGAGGTCCATCCTGGGCCCAACTCTTTTCCTGATCTACATTAATGATCTTCCAAATTACATCCTTACATCATTTGTAGACATTTATGCTGATGACACTACCATTTATGGTAGCACATCTAAGTCAGTAAACGACCAAGTTCTCTCCGATTCTCTCTCCTCTGATCTTGAGCACGTGGTACAATGGGCAAAGGAGTGGCTGATTACTTTTAATGCATCTAAAACCAAGCTTCTCTCATCATCAACATTCTGATCCCCATCTGGCATCATCAACGTTCTGATCCCCATCTGGCATCAGTTGAAATGAATGGCTCTCGTCTTGAGGAGACTCCAAGTTTTGACAAGCTTCTGGGCTTGACCTTTACTCCTGATCTTAAATGGAACACATACATCAAATCTGTTGCCAAGGCCGCTGGGAAAATGGTGGGATCCTTCTATCGATCCAGTAGATATCTCACTGCTGATGCAATTCTCTATCTATATAAGAGCCAGGTACATCCAAGGATGGAATACTGTTGCCACATTTGGGAAGGAGCTGCTAGAAAGGACTTGTCCTGCCTTGATAGAGTTCAAAATAGACTTCATAGCCTCATAGATATCCTTTTCTCTTCCCTGCAACCTCTATCTCACAGAAGAGATGTTGCGAGTTTGTCTCTGCTGTATCATTATCTTCATGGAAAGTGTTTGACTGAGCTTCAGTCTATGGTCCCCCTCTCGCCAAACTTTCACAAGAAACACTCGTCTAGCTGAAAACACTATCAATAATTTTCCCCACTCGTTATCTGTGCCTAAACCTAAACGTAGATTCCATGAACAAAGCTTCTTTCTTAGAACTGCACGCCTGTGAAATTGTCTTCTGTTTTCCTGCTTTTCAACTGACTACAATATGGTTGTCTTCAAGTCTAACATAAACAAGTTCTTGATGAGCCGTTCCACTTGTTAACAAATTTACTGAATTTCCATTACTAACGATTACTATATTGTCCAATTTCTACTGTACACTCTTTAACCACTTATCCTCGAGTGGCCTCTTGGCCTTGATAAGTGGTGATGCCTATGTAAAAAAAAAAAAAAAAAAAGGTTATGGTCTAAGTCTATCTTCGTACAGGTAAATTGACTAAATAAACACTCACAAGGTGCAGAAAAAAAATGAATTGGACAAAATAGAAAAATTTTATCTGGCTTTTAGTATAGGATCAAAATGTAATACCTATTTTGTGTAAGAAGACAGTTTTCTCAGGCATTACCTCCTTTCAGAGGTCACAAAGGGGTTGCTCCCACTTTGTCTCCTCCTTTAAGAAGGAGGAGAGAATAAGTTTACTTTCTTATCTGAAGTGGCTCGGCTCATCCATAAACAAGTGTCAATAAGATTGACCAGGCTATTTTTGCAAGTGGAGCAGCTCCTATTTTAGGAGCGCTAGATCTCCTTATAAATTGATTTTGTGGCTTACTTTGCCGCTGCTTCCCAACACCCTGGAAAACTTCATCAGACTGCCTCTGATTTAAAAATTCCGGAGATCGGTCATCTCCCTCTCAGTACACACCAATCAGTCTCCTGTGCATCATGAGTAAGTTGCTGGAATCTGTGATAAACAGAGAAGTGGTCAACCACCTCAGCTAAAATAACCTGCTCACTGATATGCAATATGGTTTTCTTTCTGTGAGATCTACAGCTAGTGTACTAACTGTTATATCACAAAGGATTAGTGAATCTCTCGACAGGAGCTTCGTTTCTAGAGCAATAGGTTTTGACATATCAAAGGCTTTTGATGGAGTATGGCATAAAGGTATACTTCACAAGATCACTAGCTATGGAATAGTTGGTAATGTCCTCTCAATTATTAAATCTTTTCTCTCTGATAAACTTAGAAAATTAGTGGTTGATGGGCAGAAATCAGAAACTCATAATATTAATGCTGGTGTCCCTCAGGGTTCCATCCTAGGCCCAACTCTCTTCCTGATCTTCATCAATGATCTCCCAAATCACAGTTAGATCATTTGTAGACATTAATGCAGATGACATTACAATCTATGGCAACACTTCAAAGGCTAGCAATGACCAAGATTTTTCTGATTCTTTCTCTTCTAATTTTGAGCACATGGTGCAATGGGGAAAAAGGTGGTTGGTTATTTTTATGCATCAAAAACCAAGTTTCTCTCCTATCATTATAATCGCTCTGACCCTCATCACACCCCAATTAAAATGAATGGCTCTTGTCTTGGGGAAGGTCCATGCCTTGACAAGCTTCTGGGACTGACCTTTACTCCTGATCTGCTATTGTCAAAATCACTAGAAAAATGATTGGTTCATTCTACCGCTCCAACAGGTATCTTACTGCCGATGCAGCCCTCTATCTCTATAATAGCCAGGCATGCCATAAAATGGAATACTGTTGCCACATCTGGGCAGGAGCTGTTCAGCGTGCCTTATCTTGCCTTGATAGAGTTCAAAACCGGCTTTGAAACCTAGTAGGTGATGTGCTCTTTTCTCTTCCCTGCAACCTCTTTCCCACAGAAGAGATGTTGTGAGCCTTTTTCTGCTCTATCACTATTTTCATGGCAAGTGCTCGAATAAACTCCATTCTATGGTTCCTCTTTGCCAAACTTTCACAAAAACACTTGACTAGCTACAACCACTATATACGATTTCCCCCACTGCACCTAAATCTAAATGCAGATTCCATAAACAAAGCTTCTTTCCCAGAACTGCCTACCTGCGGAACACTGTTCTGCTGGCATGCTTCCCAGTTGAATACAACATAGTAGCCTTCAAATTCAATGTTGAGCCGTCCCCATAAATAATCAAATTCTACTCAATTTATACCATTAACGATAACTGCAGTACCACCTTTTATTTATTGACTCTTATCCTCGAGTGGCCTTTGGACCTTGATAAATGGTGAATTCTAAGTAGAAAAAAAAACAAATTCGGCCCTCAGGCTATTGTATATACTTTCTTGCTTTCAATATATCTGTTCTTCTTTACTTCAGTGTTGTAGTTATTTATTCCATGTGTTCAGTCGAGCTTCAACAGAAAGAGATATGTTTCTTAACAATTGCCTAAGTAGACAATCATCATCTGTGCAGGAACTTTGATGATGTTATTTTTGTAGATGAGCCAGAATGTATCCTTTTAGGGAGCTGGGTTCTCGTTATAAACTGAAGTTGTGTCCACAGTGTAGCGTTCTGTCTTAGGAGGCCGTCCTCCAATACATTAGCTCCTTCATTTGAAAGGAAGAGATTATCTCACTATGTTCCTCTCAATTCAGAGGAGAGATGTGGTTTTTGCCTGAGGTGAAACTCATCCATGAGACCAAATTAGTTTTCAGCGGGACCAGAGTGCCTATTTTGAGGGAGTTGGCTTCCCATTATAAACTGACTTTTATGTCTGACATTGCCACTGTTGGAGTTAAGATAAAAATGTCTCAGGTAACCATTTTCCAAGGCATTACCTCCTATTTTCAAAGGTAGTCTGTGGTTTTTAAAAAAAATGAAAATAACCTGAAATCTTTTTTTAAATGAGGAAAATAGTTTTCTTTTATGAAGAAAGTAGTAAGGCAGAAATTGATTGGGGAAGGGAGGGATTATGGAAAGAAAGAGAGAGCACATAAAAACCTAAGAAAAGGTTAGTTAGAACATTTTAGGGTTTGTGTTCCTTGATTGAATAATTCAAACTCAACTAGCACTTCTATCAAGGAACACAAACCCTAACGCGAATTCTGCATGACCAACGCACCGTTCCGACATTTGTAAAGACTACTGTAAAAACAACAAACGAACTTCTACTGGTTCTATGCTCCAACAACAACATAGCAAAAAAAAAAAGAAAAGAAAGAAAAACATACTGATGATGAAGTGTATCTTCGAAATATATTTATAAATTTCAATATAAATTTCAAACAAAATAAATATCTGTTTATTTTGTGATAATGCATTTTTTTGGCTTCAAACGTATCTAGTACGTATTTATTTTATTTAGTTAGAACATTGTTTGCTTTGGTGAGGGTTGAAAGAATTAGCTGTTGAGATAAACGGAAGTAGATTGGGTAAGGTGAAAAATCATGTGAAGGAGATGACAAAAGAGGAACATGATAGCTGAGAGGAGCTTTTAGGAGAAGGTAATTGATTTACCTTCCTAATAGATTATAGCAAAGAACAAGGCACAAAAGAAACACAAACTTCCTTTTAAACAATAACAATGAAGAGTATTTTATTTGTAGCAGAAACTGGCAGGTCAGGCTGCTAAAAGGGAAGAAGGCAAAGAAAGTTTTTTTAAGGTCGTCGTCAGTCAATCAGTATCGTGTCGTCTTCGGCTGGATAGCAGTTGTCTCAAATCGAGACTATCAATGCTCGGTGGACAGGAGACAAAAGAGGATAGATGTTGCTACGCTGGCGGTCAAGATCTGACCGCTGACGTTCCCTCCAGACTTTTAGGGAGCAGATGAATCAATGTGCCCTGTTAGCTGATTGGTCAACCTGTGGCCAGAGAACTCAGAGGGGGGTATTGATTCACCAGAGAAAATAGTTCTCTGTGACTGCCACAAGTTGTTAAGATAGACAGATGTGGACTTGGTAAAGGAGGAATCATGGAAAGGAAGAGAGAGTATATAAAGCCTAAGAAAAGAGACGAGTAAAGGAGAACATGGTTTGCTTTTGTCAAACTTCCGAGCTGTCGTGTGATAATTGAGAGGACAGATTTGAGAGTAAGAGAAAAAGGAAGGTCATCTGGCAGGAGGAAAAAGAAGGAGGAGGAGGAGAAGGGGGAGGAGGAGGAGGAGGAGGAGGAGGAGGGTTATTATAATTATCTCACTCACTAGGAATGTAGTGTTGTTTTTACATGTTTCCAACAACAAATTTCATCTCGTTTCAAACAGTTCATTTCATATATCGACATTCAGTATCCAAAGTTAAAACACCGGAAGTGGCATCGGTTTAACTAAATATGGAACGGACGTCAGTAAGCATAGAATGAAATATGAAATTATATGAACCTTTTTCATAGAAATTTTTTTATACAAATGATTAAGATAAGTAGTTTTTTGTGTGATAACACAAGAAGTGTTAATAAAAAAAAACCTTTCATGCATTATTTATGATAAAATTCTGTGAAAAAATCTTGTGAAAGACATATTCTAAAAAAACTTAACAAATACAAGTTTATTTTTTATGGTTTATTTATTTTAAATATTTATTTAATATATTATTTCAAAAAGACATTTATAAAAATATAAATAATAGAATTTCTCATTAGTTTCTTTTTGTTTTCTTTTCTTTTGTGATAACTAGCATATTAACATGACAACAGCATATTCTTTTCATTGTTTTGACTCTTGAGTGTATATCCGTTAATATCTTATATGTTTTTATATAGACTGATGTGGTTCTCAGTTTAGTGACTGTGTCTTACTCTGTCAGATATATACTTGGGAGTCAAAAAAATAAAAAGAATATTCTTTTGTCATAGCCCTAGTTATAACTAGAGCTGTGACAACAGCATATTCTTTTCATTGTTTTTACTCTTGAGTATATATCCGACACAGTAAGACACAATTAATCAACTGAGGCTCACATCACTCTACATAAAAAACATAAGATATCAATGGATATATACCTGAGAGTCAAAACAAGGAAAATAATATGCTGTTGTCATAGCCCTAGTTATAACACATGGAAATAATAAACATTTTCATTTTTTTTATTGTTTTATGATAAAACAAGTGTTAAGAAATATTTAAAGAAATATAAAAAATAAAAGTTTTTTTATTGGTCCCCCAACAAAAGTAGGGTGTACCTGTAAATTCACCCTTGTCTGTTTCTTTGTTCGTCCATTCATCCATCCGTTCGTCCGTCCATTCGTCCGTTCGTCAGTCCACACTTTTCTCAATAAGAACGACTTGGAATTTTTTTAAATTTTGCATAAACATTAAACATGGTATGAGTAAAAAAGTAATAGAATGGATTTTCCAGGAAAACTCCGGTTGCCCTCCCCCCAGGGGTGCCTTTCGGATTAAAATGGCTAAAACTGACATTTTTGTACTCATTAAAAAAAAATGATGCCTTGGATTTTTATAAAACTTTCTGAAAAGTTGTCACTAACTGATTTCTATATAATTTTGTTTGTCTATTCTTCGCGATAACTCTTGTGTGTGACCCAGGGGCTCTTTTAGGGCTAATAAAAACACTCCATTTTTGGGACTATTTCACCATATTTGTCCAAAATTTTCTGTGTATGTCTATTTAGCAGTTTTGCATGGTACTGAACTTAAATTTAAATATGTTAAGGTCTTGGAGACTTTTGAGGCTAAATAGCGGGGGGCAATGATGGACTTAATCATTTCTTTTTTTGCATGGTGCAGAACTCAAATTTACATATGTTAAGGTTTAAAACTGCACCGTTTGTTCATTTTCACCAGGATTTGACATCCCCTGGGGACTTTTGGGGCTAAATGGGGGGGGTGTGCTGAACTTAATCATTTTTTATGTCTCATTCGCTGTGCACTCATGGGGGACCATGCATGCTTCACTTGTTGTTCCATGATAGCACAAGAAGTGTTAAAACTAAAATAATTTTTTTAAATAAATTATTTCCTTATGGTTTCATATTTCGGTTCATGCTTAGTGATTTTTGTCCCGTTTCATATTTTAGCTCAACTGTGTCCACTTCCGGTGTCTTAACTTTGGATGCTAAACTCTCAGATTTAACGCTTTTTAAGATGCTCTTGTCATTCATGTGTTGCTTGCTGTTATTTTCCAGCCATGTCTCGAACACATGCTTCTTCGTACTTTCTCCGGCAACATGCAACTTTTTTTTTTTTTCTCTTCATTGTGACGTCACATCGCAAACTCGCTTGGTCATTTGCACATGTATTATGCGACTGCTGCTGCTGCTACCAGCATTAGCGGTTCTGTTACAGGAGTTCTCACACAGGTCATCATCAGAGGTTGCTCACTGACAACAATCGATGGTATACCCTGGATTCTGAGTGACAACAAGTCTCCCCAGATTACCAGTACTCTTCACCGCTATTGACAATCTTTGCAAATGAATTTGCATTATCGCAACAGTCATTTGCCATGGACTTTTCATTGGTAATGATCATTGGTCTTCACTGGAATTTGAATGGCAATAAGCCTCCACAAAAATCCCATTTTTCTTCGCAAACATCCAGCAGAGGTCTGGTTAGTGCTTTCACTTCTCGGCCTTTCTATCTTCCTTGACCCTTCGACAAATTGGTGTGCTGCCAATCAATGGGGGCACTACAAAAATTTTTCAGGAGTAGGGATGGGGGTAGTCAACTTACAATTTTATAATTTTACAGTTTCAGTTTTCTTGGTTTCATTTTTGTATCACTTCTGTTGTATTAGTGTTTGTCACTCATGTAGATTAAATGCTGCATTCGAGGATTTTCCTTAAGATTTTAGCTATTTTCAGCATTACTGTCCGTTGCATAGTCTGAGTCTCCCCCTTCATTCCAATTTCTCTAAGTTTTTTTTCCCCAATTCTTTAGGATCGTTCCTAATGCTATTACAATTATTGGTATTATATTTTCTTCGGGTTCCATATTTCTTTCAGTTCTCTGGCAAGTTCCGCATACTTGTTTCATTTTTCTGTTTTTTTGATCTTCACTCTGTGGTCTGCTGGGACCGAAAAATCTACAATTTGACAGATTCTTTCCTTCTTATTAACTATGATGACATCCGATCTTCTAGCTTGGATGAGTTTATCTGTTTGTACCTCCATGTCCAAAAGGATTTTGTGGTTTTCATTTTCCAGTACAGTCTCCGGTTTGTGCTTAAACCATTTGTCTGCATATTCGAGGTGCAGTCGTCTGCAGAACTCCCAGTGCATCATCATCATCATCATCATCATGTTGCTGTTGATGTCATGTTAATAATTTTCTCCTTTCAATAACGGAACCGGTGGACAACTTTTGAGTGCAGGCAATACAAAAGTTTGTTTTTTTTAATTTGAAAATATATTTATTACAAATGATCAAATCAAACAGGGTTTTTTTTTTTTAATAAAACAAGATAAAGAACTACTAATCAAAATGGGAAAATGCCTGATGTCAATGAACGTCAAAAATGCAACACCAAACATTACATCACAGTTAACTAAAAAAAAAATCGAGGAGGAAAAATGGGGGGAGGGGGGGAATAATAATTAATAAGATGACCCTCGCCAAAACAAAAATGCAAGTATCAGAAAGTTTCATTAGAATTTCCATGAAAAATTTGTTACATATTATTCATTGTATACAATTAATTGAATTTTACCCATAGCTGGAGAGGGAGAAATTTTGTGTTCATACTTTACCCCAATAGTATTAGGTTAATGATAGTTTAATCAATAACGAATAAACGTCTTTTTACATATATTGGGGGGGGGGGGGTTGTGCTTGTCTGGCGTCACTTTTTATTTTCATCATCGCTGTCTTGTCTTGTGGTTGCTATGTAATAAGCTTCTTTTTTATGCAGAAGCTAATACACATGGAGACGTTCGCCGAGAGTTCTCACAAATGGTTTTATTTGGAGAGAATGAACTCGGGGAAAGAACAACTAATGTATCTTAGCTAATTATTTACTTCTTAAAGTGACTGAATGAAATGAGTGATATGCAGTGAAGTAACATTCACCTCAGATTATAGGTTTCCTACATTATTTGCAGTGTCTTGTTTTCATGGAGAATGAACTCAGGAGAGAATGACTTATATTATCTTGACTAATTGTTTACGTCTTTAATTTAACTTTCTAACTTAATGAAACGAATGACGCACGGATGGAGATATCAAACTAACATTTTGTAATTAGCGATTATCAATGTTTTCTACATTATTGGCATTGTCTCATTCACACGGCTTCCATGGAGAGACTGATTTGAAAAACCTTAGTTTTCTCTCAGCTAAAAAAAGAAACACGACGTCATTCATTATTTATCATTGTTCGACTCGTTTTTTATCTACTGTCTGACCTGTTGCTCTCTGTCTCAAGTTTATCTCATCCATCTTTCATTCAATTCTAGAAACGATTCTGTTTCACAGATCTAGATTATTATACACTCAGTGTGACCCTTATCTAAATTCACACTAGCTAACTTAGTTGTCACCGACATAGGGTCCCTAGTATGTTACATTTGAAATACCTTTAAAAATAAGAGAAAATGTAAGTCGAATGAGCAACAGGCATAGAACATGTCGACTAACGTAAGCACCAATAGTTGATGGCTGGAAAATTTTGAGTGTTGTAAAGAAAAATCCTGAAACGATAGTTAGTGACGACACCAACAGCCACTATAGTGTATGGTTGAAGGCTAACTCTTTGGGAGCAGAAATATCAATCTCTCTCTCTCTCTCTCTCTCTCTCTCTCTCTCTCTCTCTCTCTCTCTCACACACACACACACACACACACACACACACACACAAATTGACTATTAATCTGATATTTTATGTGACTGGCTCTTGTTTCAAATAAATTTTTCTTATAAATTAACACCAGCATCCAAGCTTTTTATCTATAGAGGATCAAGAACCTGAGTTCATGGCAGCAGCAGGAGTGTATAAACAATTTATACACCTATAGGTAAGATATATATAACACTATGATTATTACAGTTACATAATATATAGCAGCATTATCAAAATGCTCCTACATAACCATATAGTTAAAAAAAATTCATTTAAGATTCTATATATATAAAACAGTAGATGTATGCATGTGTGTGTGTGTGTGTGTCTGTTTGTAAATATTTAACTGATAAACTCTTAAACTTCTGGTCACATAACATTGAAATTAACAGAAAATAACTGTTGTCTCATTTGGGCTGGTGCATCTGCTACTTGTCTCTCACTCCTGGACAGGGTTCAAAAGAGAGTCACCAATCTGATAGATCCTGAACTGTCATCTAAGCTTCAGCCTCTGTCCCATCAACGAAATGTTGCAACCCTCTGCCTGTTCTACAAGTATCTTAATGGTGAATGCTCTGCCAAACTACAAGCACTTGTGTCCCCTCGACATAAATACCCCTGACAGATCCAACAAGCAACTAAATCCCACCTCTACACAGTAGAAATTCCTACGTGTAAGAAAGCTTCCTACTCCAGTAGTTTCTTTGCCAGAACTGCTAGACTGAACTGACATGCAGAAGTTCAAGTGTAATGTGAACAGACATCTTGCTACTCATCTCCCTTCATAATATCCCTGCAACTTATGTCCCCGATAGAAGCCCCCTACTTCAAAGTGGATTTTTTTTTTCTACACAGTGATCACCACTTATCAAGGCCCAGAAGTCACTCAGGGATAAGGGTTATTGCAAGTACATTACGTTAGTGTGGAGATTTGATAAAGTGTTTAATTAAGGGGGCGGTTCATTAGGAATTTGTTAACGTTGGACTTGAAGACATCCAAGTTGTAGTCCGGTGGGAAGCAGGCAGACGGAACAGAGCTCCACAGGCGTGCAGTTCTAAGAAAGAAGCTCTGTTCATGGAATCCGCATTTTGATTTAGGCACAGATATAGAGTGGGGGAAATTTTTCACAGTGGATTCGGCTAGACGGGTGTTTTTCGTGAAAGACTGGCGAGGGGGGACCAGAGATTGGAGCTGAGACGAGCACCTGCCATGGAAATAACGATAAAACAAGGATAGGCTCGCAACGTCTCTTCTGTGGGAGAGAGGTTGCAGGGTAGAGAAAAGGGCATCCCCCACTAAGCCACGAAGTCTATGCCTTGTTTTGTGTAAGAATTGAATAAAAAAAAATTATACACTAAGGATGGTTTATAACAAGTAAAATCTTTGTTTAAATGGATGAATGACACATGCATACATATATCCGCAAGTTGAAATGCAAACTATTCCTTTCAGCTTGCTGACATACTTTTACTTTTATCTGATTCTATTCAATTCATTGATTCAAGGTATTTAATATTGAATCTTTATTACCTCTCTCTCGATAGCTACATCGGTACAAAATACGGTTGGAGTGCTAAATGTTTTGGTTTCGATTCTAACTGATGGTACCCAAGTCATTTTTTTTTTCAATCTTTTGAAATCATTACTATATATTAGGTACAATATAATATTCAATATAGAATTGGCTCTGTAATAATAAATACGAAATCTGCATAAATTAAAATATATTTAAGCGTATTTTAAACCCAACAAGGCTGGATGCTCCCCCCCCACCCCACCCGCTAGTCATTAATATTTTAATCAACTTCAAATCATTCCTTCATTGCTAGGCTTGTGTCTTCATTGTAATAAGCTTCGTTTCCAGAATAAGTAATTTTTGGAAAGAAATTAAAGCAAATAGCAGCATTTTTTCAGTGTAAAGAACATGCCTAGAAAAACTTCAATGAAATACATAAAAGCTTCCACTTGATGACACATTTTTTCTATCAACACATTCACCTGCTAATCTAATCTATGAAGGTCGTTCGATAAATCAGATGAAATCTATCTATATATATCTACAAAAGTGAAACTCTGTGTGTGTGTGTGTGTGTGTGTGTGTGTGTGTGTGTGTGTGTGTGTGTGTGTGTGTGTGTGGACACTTCTCAACCTATATACTCAATAAATTTTTGATCTACAGAGGTGAAATTTGGTATATAGGGGATTAAACCATGAGGAAAACATTTTAATCCATTTTTATCCGGAAAAAAACAGCTCCTAAGGGGTCAAAATTGAAAAATTCGTACATAGGTGTCGTCAGATTTTATCTATTTGTCAATTGTTTCACGAATGTGTATGCGTGGCCAAAGAACATGACAGTTTCCTTATGTTAAGAATAAGTAGGTTTAGAAAACACTTTTATAGATTGTGTCAAGCAGGTCTAATGGTTATCGTACTTGAATCATTGTCTTTAGGTTTTGGTTTCGGTCTCAGCTTAAGTATTTTTTTTTTTTTTACTTACAAGAAGTGAAATGTTTAAGAAAAAACATAATACTCGCATGCACGTGTCTTAGTTTTTTTTTCTTTTTTTTACTTCATTTTTTTTTTTTTTAATAAATTTAACGTTACATTCAATACCTCTGGTATTTCTGGTTATAATCAATATGAATTCCGCATTAATTAAGATATATTTATCCATATTTTATGACCGGGTAATGCGAGGCGGCCTGCTAGTATATCTATAAAAGTGAGAATGTGTGTGTGTGTGTGTGTGTGTGTGTGTGTGTGTGTGTGTGTGTGTGTGAAGACACTTCTCAACCTATATACTCAACGAATTTTAGATCTACAGACTTAAAGTTTGGTGTATAGGATATTCAGACATGTGGAAAACTTTTTAATCTGTTTTCATCTGGAAAAAAGGGTTGCAAACAGGTCAAAAATCGAATTTTTTTACTGTTTGCTGACTGTTTCATGAATGCACATGTATGAACAGTTCACATTACAGATTACTTATGTTAAAAATAAGTAGGTTTGAAAACACCTTTTAAAGATCATACCATGCTGGTCTAATGGTTATTATTAGTGATCGGACGATTCCAATATTTTTCCCGATTCCAATACAATTACCGATTCCGTGCTAAATTCATGATTCCAATACAATTACTCATTCCGATTCTTTATGAATCTCTAATTATTTAACTATAAAATTGTTATTTTCCCCGAATTATCGTAAAAACACACGTTTATTATGCAGATATGTTCCTAAACGTCAAAATACACTTGTGGAGAGTGATCTATTGATTCTAGCTTTACTGGTATTTAAAAATTAATAAATATTTATTATTTTATCATTATAACCAGCAATGGAAGATTTTACTTTAAACAAAATCAAATAAAAAAGACAATTAAAAAAATCGTTTTGCCATCGGAAAATATGCATCAATTTTCCCGATTCTGATACTGATTCCGATACCCCCCCTCCCCAAATTCCTGATTCCAATTCTGATTCCGATTAATCGTCCCAACACTAGTTATTATATTTGATTCATTGTATTTAGATTTTGGTTTCGATCTCAACTTAAGTATTTATTTTTATTTACAAGAAATTAACTGTATAGAAAAAACATAATACTCGCATGCACATGTCTTAGTTCCTTTGGTTTGTTTTTCTTTCATTTTTTTTTAAAGGAATTAAGCATTCCATTTAATACCTATGGTATTTCTGTTTATAATAAATGAGAAATCTGCATTAATTAAAATATAATATTTTATTTTATGTCCGGACAACGCCGGGTGGCCTGCTAGTCTAAAATAAAAAAGAAAGAATCAAAATAATTTTCATTTGTAGACTATTTTTCCATAAATCTAGATCAGTGATTGGCAATCTTTTGGAGAGGGTGGGAGTGGGTGATTGACAATGCAATGTCTGGTTGAATGGCCATAGTCTATAATATGAATCTCACCTGTCTGTTTAAATGTATGTATGTATGTATGTATTTATGTATGTATGTTTTTTTTTTTTTTTTCACAGTGATCACCACTTATCAAGGCCCGGAAGCCACTCAGGGATAAGGGTTATTGCAAGTACATTACGTTAGTGTGGAGATTTGATGAAGTGTTTAATTAAGGGGGCGGTTCATTAGGAATTTGTTAACATTGGACTTGAAGACATCCAAGTTGTAGTCTGGAGGGAAGCAGGCAGATGGAACAGAGTTCCACAGGCGTGCAGTTCTAAGAAAGAAGCTCTGTTCATGGAATCCGCGTTTTGATTTAGGCACAGATATAGAGTGGGGGAAATGTATGTATGTATGTATGTATGTATGTTTGTTTGTATGTCTGCCTAAAAATTTTGACAGAGGCTACAGATTTTCACGAGATTGGTATTGTTTTGAAGTTCGAACATTCAGATGACAAATATAAAAACTTGGCCAAAAACATTCATTTCTTCACTTTCAACTGCGCACTTTTCTACAGGGAGGGTCGATTTTTTTGCAGACATTTTTTGCAAGTTAATAAACCCTCACGTACATGATATTGCTTAAAAGGCATTATTTCGACAGTAGGCACATCGGTAAAACAGTTTTTTTTTTCACCTCTTTTTCCTTTAGAATTTAGATTCAAACCTGCTTACTACTATTATTATTTTTTTTTTTGCTCAACACACATCTCCAAACACCCGGGGAATGCCGGGCACCCAGGCTAGTCTCTAATAAAATAAAATAGGGCAATTATTCCTGTCTACAAAATGACATCATAACAAAATAAACACTGGGGCCACACTTCAATTCAAAATGACCACGCTAACGGTATGTGTCTCCCGCATGTTTTCCACCACTAATTGCTCCAATTCATTACAGTTTGTAAATTACTATAATTTTTCCACTCCGATTCACTCTCCCAATTATGATATCCTTGAGGTGGTAGTAGAGTAGCTTACCCACATATTATTTTCTACTTTCACTGCCCCAGTTATCACCGGAGCCACTATTTAATAATCTACACTTATCATGATTCACCATAATTATTTTGTTTCGCCAATACCTGTTTCCGGTACATGAGTCCTGCTAATATTATATATAATGAATATAAAGAATTTTCTCAAATTCAAGCCACTCTGATCACGGGCAATGACGAATGTAAAAGTTAGTGTCTCGACTTTGTCAAGAACGAGTCTTCAGTTAAAATGCTTATTAAGTGTTAAAACAAATAAAATTTCCTAAAAAAAAAACAAGAAAGAAAACAACATACTGAGGATGGAGTTTGGCTCCGAAATATATTTAAATCATAAATGTCAAACAAGTAAAATATTTGTTTATTTTCCTAATATTACGTTGTGATTTGGCTTTCAAGCGTACTTGATGCATATTTTTTTATTCAAATAAAATTGTATTTAAATTTTTTTTAAATGTCTTCTTTGCTTATTTTATATAACATTTAATTTCAGCACAATGGTCTTGCCAGTAATGATGCCTAATAATACCGACCAAAGACCCAGAGAGGAAACCCACCAGTAGACATAGTGTAGAAATTTTATTTACCACCTTCTGTCTTTCCTTCTCTCTCCCTCCCCTTCTTTACCTCCCCCTTTCTTGATGTATCTTGTGCTGCTACTGCTTGTTATATCACGTGTTGAATGTGTGCCTTTTGATTGATAAAAGGAGATGTGTGCGCCATTTTGTTGGAAGTTTTGAACACAAGAAAGAAGTTGGCTCGCTATCCCGCGTCAAGGGAAAAGACATTAAAAATCGCAAGTTTAAACAAGAGATTCGTCAAGGAACATGGCACAGAATTAGTCAGAAAAGACTGTTAAAAAAATCAGAGTTGTAAACGAAATTTCAACGACCTCTTCACCAAGGAAGAAAGAACTATTTTAAGGCCTAGAATTGGTCTTGTAAAAAAAGAACATTAACTCCAGTGAGGCATTAGAATTCACAAGTCCAAAGGAACCAAGAAATCTTCTATAGAAATACATTACACCAAAGAAGATTTGGATTATTTTCTTGGATTACAGAACCAAGAGGTTTTTAAATTTTCTCGAATGAGAAAATTTAAGTTAATGGCGCAAGGGAGGTAATTTACATACACCCTCTTTTAAAAGGATTAAGTGTTGACGTGTTTTATTTAAGTTTTTTGACACGCAGTAAGCCCTGACTACACCTATATTCTTACCCCTAATATCCCTTACAATATTGTTAATGGAGTTCTTTGAGAACCGCCAGAGGGACTAATTTGGCAGACACTGTTATTGGTGAACATGAAACTGACTAGACCTTTCTTTCCCTATTTACCTTCCCATGTATTAAAAAAAAAAAATTGTTTATCGTGATATTCTTTTGTTTTTTTTTTCCTTCTTGTTGTATAATGGGATAACCTTCATTGGACGTCATGATAAAGTTCCCGGTAATAGCTGATAACATAAGAACCCCTTGGACGTGCCTATGATGTTATTCATGGTTCACACTCAGAAAGCTGATTCCTGTGCTCAGCACATAACAGCCATTCCAGAAACTTCTCCATGACATGGACAACCAAAACACTCTTCCTGCTTAACAATCGAGTCATATTTGAACAGTCACTCATTTAAGTACTGAGAGGAGAGGGGAGTTTTTGGAATTTATAAGACACTTATAGATTGATCAATTTGCTTCTTTTTTTTTTTCACTTGACCATTTAATATATTCAAGATGGGCCAAACAGTATATGAAACCACTGTTTCCTGAGCAAGTAATTTTAACATCTGCAAAGTGTGCAGGCTTTGTAAAGAGGTGAGGGAAATGTACATAAAATATCACATCACAAAGATATAAAAAAAAAATAAAAAGTCTGCATAGCGTTAATCACATTTCAGCCAGTCAGGGAGGTCATGTTGGTGATGTTCTCAATGAACAAAGTATTCCAGCAGGTTCAGGGAGGGGGAGGGGGAGGGGCTAGGGAGAGAAGGATACAAAGTAGTAGCACTCCTTCTGAAGTCAAACCTAGGTCTCTTTAGACTTGTGGGTCAGCGCCGAGTCCAGTTGCCACACCCCCGGGTCTGCCATTGGCCACCTGATTGCACAAGGGGATCATCACACTCTTCAGCACATTCAGGTACACTTTGTTGTTGACTTTTAAGCCAACTTCGAAGATGTGAGGTGGCATAATGCGGCCCTAACCCACAACAAAGGCCATAACTGTGGTTGAAAACTTTGTTGAGCTGTGCGCTCAAGCATTGAACCGTCCGGATTTGCATTTTAAGGTTGCTGGCAATGTTCCTGTTGTCATAACTTTGATCGGTAGAGGACATGAGTTGTACAGTGGTGCATCTCCGATCTTGCTCGTTGAACTTGTGTCAATTCCAGACATGGTAGAAGGTCCCTATTGCTCTTGGGATTTGTACACAACTAGTCAACTGGTTGATGGTCTGCAACAAAAAAAGAAAACTGGTTTTTATCAAATGAAAATGGAATCATATCGTCTTTTCTAGGGTGACAATTTTATCGTTTCACCCTCTAATTTGCATGCATGATACGAGGGTTGTTCCAAAAGAAAAACCTCCTATTTTTTAAACTCAAAAAGTTGAAGAACTACAAAAACAAGAGTGGTACCATTAAAGCAAGCAGCCTTTTGTGATCCATAATTTATGTTTTTTTATGTAGTCACCACTATTCTCAATGCACTTTTGCCAGCGATGAATGATGGCTGTGCATGAATGTCCAGAGTGCGCTTTGTCATACGAGGGTTATCCCAAAAGTAAAGCCTCCTGTTTTTTTAAACTCAAAAACTTGAAGAACTACGACGATGGGAGTGGTACCATTAAAACAAGCAACCTTTTGTGATCCAGAATTTATTTTCCTACATAGTCACCACCATTCTTAATGCATTTTTGCCAGGAATTCAATGATGCATCTTTGCTTGATGTGTATCGATGACAAGGGTTACTTTCTTAGAGTCTAACACCATCAATATCTGCAACAGAGCAATAAAACTTTCGGATCATGAATGCATGAGTTTAGTCATCATAACAATGCAATTTGCAATCCCCTCTGATCCATTCGGGTGGAATAAAAATAGGTGCCATTACAGGAGACAATGGTGTAGCAGTGAAATTATGTAGCCTGGGTAGCGGAGGTTTTGAATCAGAGTTGTCTTCTGCCAGGTGAGCTCCCATCCAAAGTTGATGAGTCTCACCTGCCCGAAGTGATTGGTTTTCAGTTGCCAGTGGACTGCTTTTGCCCCTCCTCCCAGTTAGTATAAACAGTTTGCCAGGCTTATTAGCTAAACCACACAAAGTCAAGAGCTGAACTGGGCTGTCAGAGGCTATTTGAGACACACTCCATGAGGGCATTTTTTAGGGAGAGGGGGCTTATCCCCACTACCAACCTCGGGTGTGACAACCTTGATTAAATATGTAACATTTTTTAACATTACACAAACCGTTCATACATTGTTGTTTATTGCAATGTGTAGGGTGCACATATGCATTCTCACCAGTGAGTAATCAGGAAAGCAATAGAATAGTGCCGTAATACATACATGCACTGGTACTGGTTGGATCGTGATCCTCTTGTGGTTGTTGATCTTCTGTTTCTTAAGATGAATCTACCCATGCATGAAACTGCACTTGAAACTTGTGGGATTTGGAGAGATTACTCATTGGGGGAGAGACCACTGTGACTAATTAACTAATTAATTATTTACTTAATTTTCTGAAGTTAGTCATAAGGATGGGCATTAAGAGACACAGACGGGCAAAATCTCCGGGTAACACTCGCTTAGATTATCTCTACATTGTCAGGCACATCTCGTCTGTATCCTTTCCAACAAGGAACAAACTTTTAAAAATCCTTGTGTTTCTCGTTGAAGGTGTGATGTCATTACCTCTTATATTTCAACACGTGCATTTCTAGCACATTTTGTTTAGAAAGTTAACCTTTGACACTCACTTCAATCACATAACCTGCATCTGGATATATTTTCATTTGCCACCAGGTTATCCTGGCATGTACTAGTTTGATCCTCACCAATATTTATACTAGTTAACATAAACGCTACTTACTAGTATAGGGTCAAAATATATAACAATTAACCCAACATTAACCTTCAAATCAGAATGACAAATTGAGAAAGAAATCCAACATATTCTAGTTCTAATAAAAAAGAAATTATTAAATAATAGCAGCCATTTTGGAAATAGAAATGAATAATTATACATCCTGTCCTATACTATGTGGTCAAAAACTGGATGATAAATAACATTTTCTAGTCAGGAAGTGGATTATCAAACCCATTCTAAAATCTTAAAAATATATATTTTAAAAAGATGTTTCCAGATATTTCCAGGGCATTGACAGATAATAAAATGAAAAAAAAAAAAAAGAGAGAATATTATTTTATTTTTCTGTTGAGAGTGTGGGGCAAAGGGTAAAAGTTGATAAAAACTGTTGATTAGAAAGTAATTTTTTGCTTTTCTTAGATGAAACAGATTTCTATTTCGGAAAAATAGTGTTTAAAAGGGAAGTAACTCTTTGCCTTTAAGGTATCTCCTTTGAACAAAACAGTATTTTAGAAAGCAGAGTTATTGTCCTTGCTTTTAGAATGAACATAGCAGAGGGAAAATATTCAATGGATGTTTGTTCAGCAATGGACACTTTGATACATCAAGACTCCAAAGTAATTTCTTTTCAGTTGTATTTAGATAATAAACAATTATCATCAAGCTATATAGAATCGTTTTCATCCAGTTTATTTTTACATAATTGAATGAAATAGCAAATTCAAATATTATTGTTCTGTTGCTTTAAAATTTCATTCGAAACAAAAAATTAATTTTCTAATCGACAATTTTAAAGTTTTAAGAATTAATTTCAAAGTGCTGTGATATAAAAATTTAAGAAAAAAACATGTCGGTCATTTTTCTTGCAAACCTGTTTCTGCTGACTTCATAGAAGATGGAACATTGTTATTTGGGATGATGCTAAAAACCGGATAAAAATTCTTGCATCGCATTTTTCGTATGTGCACCGCTTACTTTTGTAAGTGCTCCTTTGAACATCTCCACACTGTGTTGTATTTGGTATGGCACGATTATGATATGCTAAATATGGCACGATTATGATATGCTAAATATGGCACGATTATGATATGCTAAATATGGCACGATTATGATATGCTAAATATGATAAATCCTGTTACAATGCACTTGTACCATTCCAAAAACTTCTGGAAGGTCCGTGGAAGTTTTTTTGTGTAAGCATATCAGACGCTTTCATCTCCACAATTGTCTCATAACGACAACCTCTAAGGTTTTCCTTGAGCTTAAGAAATAACCAAAAGTCATAAGGAGCAAGGTTTGGACTATGGAGAAAGTCTTTATGCCCAGTTTGGTCAAATAGTCTGTGACAAGGACGGAATTGTGGATTGGTGCATCGTCCTGGTGGAAATGCCACTGACCTTATTTGAAGAGTGCTGGCCTCTTCCGATAGAATCTCTTCCTGAACTCCTTTAAAACCTCAACATAGTATTCCATGTCAGCTGTCTGTTCACTGGAAACCGAGTGCATGTAGATTATGCTCGTGCTGTCAAAAAAAGGATCATCATAAGTTTCTGGGTGGATTTGTTCTGTCTGGTCTTTTTGGGTCTGGGAGAGCCTTCCATTGGGAACTTTGTCTTGATTTCTGGGTCATAGCAGTAGATCCAGCTTTCACCACAGGCCACCAGAGCATCAAAAACTGTGGGATCTGAATTGAACATCTTGCTGCTATTACGCCAACGTTTTTCTTTCGAATTTTCTCTGAGAACCCTTTTGGACAAACTTTGCGCAAATCATCCACATCTTCAGTTCCCACACTGACATCAAACTGTGCACTTATTGTCTTTATAGACACACGACAGTCCTTATTTATTAAACTTCTTATTTGGCCAATCAACTTTGGTGTTTTGACTTCCTTGCTCCTCCCACACCTCTCATTACCCCTCACAGACTCCCTGCCTTCCTTGAATCTCTTATGCCACTCAAAAACTGATGCTCAATTCATGCAAGATGGTCCAAAAGCAGTCTGAAGCATTCCATACATTTCTGTGGCAATTTTTCCAAGTTTAAAACATAATTTCATTGCATATCGTTCTTCTAAAGTGTCCTCACATCTAGTTTGCATTTTTCAAATTCACCAGCTGTAATAATCAGGCTTTAGTAGGGTGTATTCCAATTCCTGCTGTAGCTGTTAATTTGAACATAAAATCATAAAAAGTGGTCAGTCATCTCATAAGATGTATAGCAATAGGATATTGAATTTTTTAGAGTCTACAACAATTTTAAATGCCCGTACAAAAAATGTCTGGAAACTTATTGAAGGTTCCTTGTACTTGTATTTTTAAGTCAATAAATATTTACCATGTTATAATTAGTACTAACATTAGTACTTAATCATCCCAACATTAACATATATATATATATATATATATATATATATATATATATATATATATATATATATATATATATATATATATATATATATATATATATTAATCCGAATCATGCATCAGAAAAATCAGAATTTTTGAGGTATGCAAATTGGAAAAATTTGTGCCTATTCTGAAAGCAATTCATTTAATTGGTTATTTTTTATTTTATTTTTGTCTAAAACTTAATTTTGAATTGTCAGTACTAATTATAACATGGTAAATATTTATTGACTTTAAAATACAAGTACAAGGCGTCTTCAATAATATATATATATATATATATATATATATATATATATATATATATATATATAGGATTGAACGATAAAATTGTTGTCCTAGAAAAGACGACATGATTTCCTTTCCGTTTGATGAAAACCAGTTTTTTTTTTTTTTGCAGACCATTTCCTAATTGGCTAGTTGTATACAAATCACAAGAGCGATAGGAGCCTTCTATCATGTCTGAAAGTGACACAATGTTCAACAAGCGAGATTGGAGATGCACCACTGTGCAACTCATGCTCTCTACCGATCCAAGTTATGACAACAGGACCATTGCCAGCACCCTCAAAATGCATTGCTGGATTGCCGCGAATAACAGGTACGTGCCCAGAGTAATCAAATCAATTGAATTTTTCATGTAAAGTTTTAAAATAAAGCTGTAGTGTTGTTTTCTTTAGGGCGACAACTTTATTGTTCCATCCTATTTATATATTAGGTTGGTGCAAAAATAATGTTGTTTTTATATACATAGTTGAATGTCAAAAAACGACATTATTTTTGCAACAACCTAATATATGTGTGTATATATATATATATATATATATATATATATATATATATATATATATATATATATACACACATATATATATATATATACACATATATATATTATAAAGCTGAATGTGTGTGTGTGTGTGTGTGTGTGGTCACGAATAGGCTCCTATATGGTTGACTATTTTAAAATACTGATTACATATAATGATAGAAGATGTATCGAGACACAGGAATGGGTATATTTGATCCTGCAGAACAGTGGTTCATTAAAATTATGGGGTCTGCATTCGCTCCTGGTCCACAAAGTATGGAAATAAAAAATTTAAAAATTAAAAAAAAACGTTTACAAGTGTTTTTGATATAGATGTACATAATAATACTTTGATAAGTATGTTTTAACTTAATTAGGGATGGCATAATAAAATTGTGGGGTCTGCGTTTGCGCCTGGCCTCCATAGAATGGAAATAGGCACAAACTTTAATAAAGATTTTTCATATCTATCTGCATAAGTATACTTTGATAATTATGTTTCAGTTTGAAGAAATACGGTATAATAAAATTATGGGGTGTTCGTTCGCACCTGATCTCCATAGAATGGAAATATGTCACAAAGTTTAACAAGGTTTTTTAATATAGATCCACAGAATATTGTGATAAATGTTTCAGTGTGAACAGGTATGGTATAATAAATTATGGGGTTTATCTATTTTATTTTTACTTTCATCATATTTTGCTTTGGTTTTGATACCTCCGAATTCGAAGCTATCTCTTTACAACCCTTCCTTTTCATAACCTATCATACTTTAATAAATCAGAGTCCATTTTCTGTAGGCTGTTTTTGAACTCAGTCAACGACGGGTACTTTTGCTAGTATATATATATATATATATATATATATATATATATATATATATATATATATATATATAGGGACAAAGTTAATTTGAAAAAAGTTAATTTTTTCGAGATAGCATTTAGTTTTGAAAATGCTATTGCCTAAAGAGGTTTCCTCCCTTATTTCCCTTAACCTTATTGATGGGAATAAAAAAATTGGAACATTTTAGGGTATCGGAATCGGTATCGCCGACATTTTTACGAAGTCATCATATGTACTTGCAATGACTAGCCTTAATTTGAATGGCAACGAAGTTGTATGTCATGGTGGCTGCAGGGGCTAAGTGGTTTGCTTTTTTTTCACCTTCTTTTCATCCTTCACGTTACAGGTTCGAGTCTGCCTGCCTGCCAACTCCTTTTTTTTTTTCTTATTTCGAGGTTTACATAATGGGATTTTTTCCTTTTAAAACAAAAACTGAATTATTTTATCGCTTGCTTAAACTTTTTTTTTTCACACCTCTCTCCACCTAGGCAGCGTCTGTTTTTTTTTTTTTGCTGGTTGTATTGACTCCTTACTACACCACCACTCCACACCCAGGCAACGACGGGTACCCCTGCTAGTATGTATATATATATATATAAATATATATATATATATATATATATATATATATATATATATATATATATGCTCTGTAGTTACATCAAGCTTCATAAATAGAAGGATTGATATAAATAAACTAAACTGCCCATATACAATAATAGAAGAAATATCAAGGAGCAAAAATGCGTATGATAAAGTCATCCCCCACCACCAACGGGGGCAGGGCCCAGGAGGGAAACCCTATGTACGCTCACAATATTTCAGATAGAGCTCCCAAATTTGGCTGGATAACCTACCATAGGGAGGAGAAAGTTTTGGCAGGTTACAGCACTTATCTCTACCAACGGGGTGGGGGCCCCAGGGATGTCACTTATAAATGGGAACTATGTATGCTCACACCATTTGATATAGAGCTATTGAACTTGCCATGATAACCCCACCATGGGTAGGGGGAAGTTTTTACAAGTTACATTGTTCACTCATGACGACTGTTATAGGTTTTCGACTATGCTGAATATGGAAATCACATTGAAATTTTGCAGAAATAAGTAGTTATCGAGATATAAAAAGTTGTATAATGCATTGTAATCTCTGGCGGCCATCTTTTTTACGTGCATGCGCACGCGTCATAAACAAATCTGCACGCGTAACAAAGATGGCTGCCAAAGAATACAATGCATAAAACAACTATTTATATCTCGATAACTATTTATTTCTACAAAATTTCAATGCGATTTCCGTATTCAGCATAGTCGAAAACTTAAAAACTCGTCATTTAAAAGAAAATTGTGGAGGTGGACCTAATCTAAAAATACCAAAAAAACATAAAACTTTAATTAAACTTGGAAATACGATTTAAAAAATAGCGTGGATCAGTAAGTGCATTAGCACCCATCAATTGACTAATGTGACCTTATTGCCAAATAAGCTCCGGCTACAATGTTGAACGCGCCGTTCACATTGTTTTTTTTTTTTCAAGTTAAATCCAACTTTCACTATATCTTTTTATTTTTTTTATAATTTCACAATATATTTTTTTAATAATAAATTGTTAGTTGAAAGCACAGAATAGTTACAAAACACCATCCCCTCTCTTTGGTAAGAATGGCTGAAAAAAAAAAAAAAAAGAAATAAAATTATTAGGTACTCATGTAGAAAGTGATCCGGGCTGAAATGATAACGTTATTATTTAAAAAGCCATTCTTAACATGGGGAGGGGAGGGTGTTTTATACCGATCCTGTACTTTAACCTTACAATTGAATAAAAAAACATATCATAAAACTTTAATTAAACTTAGAGATACGATTTAAAAAATAGCGTGGATCAGTAAGTGCATTAGCACCAGAAATTGTTAGGTGAAATACAGAAAAGTTTCTACCAAGAAAACCGTTATTTTTTAACCATTCTTACCAAGGGGAGGGGGTGGTGTTTTGTCAGTATTCTGTGCTTTCAACTAACAATTTATTAAAAAAATAAAAGGTAAATTTTCACATTAGGTCCACCTCCACAATTTTTAACATGGTTAGGTTGGGGGTGTTTATTCCGATAGCTGTTCTTAACATGGGGAGAATGGTGGTATTTATTCCAAAAGCTGTTTTTAACAGACGAAAGTCAGGTAAAAGGTTAAAACACATGGTTAGGCATGGGTGTTGTTTATTCCGAAAGCTGTTCTTAATATGGGGAGGTTGGGAGTGTTTATTCATGGCTGCCAGTGAATTATAGTGTATAGTACAGGTCTTTATATCTCAAAAACTACCTGCCTCTGCAAATTTTAAATGAAATTTTCTTATTCAGCATAGTCGAAAATTGTGGAGGTGGACTTAATGTAAAAAAAATACCTCCCCACCCCCCCAAAAAAAAAGATATTGTGAAATTTAAATTTAAGCGCGTTACCGAAAATAAAATTAGACAGAAAAATACTCCCTTTGGGTTTGTACTTGCACAAACACTTGAAAAAGTTGTCAACAAAAACAAATATATAACAAGTAAATATTTTCAAAGGCTAGATAAGTTACTTTTTCTACCTAATTGGATAATTTTTAGTGTTTTTATTGAGTTTGTACTACTGTATATATATAGATTCGAAAAAGTTGTCAAAAAATAAATGTATAACAAATATTATCAAAGGCAAGATATGTTACCTTATTACCAAAATGGATAATTTTAGGTTTTTTAATGTAAAATGTTTATTCGTCTTGAAAAACACAGCGTTTATTGCTATATTTAAAAATTACAAATGGCGGCAGACTCTGTGTTAAACACGTTAAGCAACTATACAAAATACTGCTAAAAACCACCGATTACATGTCTGCCTATATCACGGTAACATATATTGAGTGTGTTCCTGGCTGTATTTTTTATAGTTTTTTAGTTTTAGCTCATTTACCCAAACTTAACATGTTCAACACAGTCTGCCGCCATTTGTATTTTTCAAATATACCGATAAACACTACATGTTTTCGAACCGATTAAACATTTTATACTAAATAAAAAGACTAAAATCTTATCCAGTTAGGTAGAAAAGAACTTTTCTTGCTTTTGATAACATTTATTTGTTATATTTATTTTTCGACAACTTTTTCGTTTGTGTTTTTAGTAATACAAACCCTTTTTATTTACTGTAACGTTTAGTCGGCTTGAAAAACAGTGTTTTATCAGTGTACTTGAAAAATACAAATGGTGACGGACACTGCTTATGTTAAGTTTAGGAAAATGATTTAAAACTAAAAAACTATACAAAATACTGTTAGAAACCCACCGAATATGTCAGCCTATTTCACGATAACATATAATCAGTGGGTATCTGACACTGTTTTGTATAGTTTTTTAGTTTTTAACTGATTTTCCTAAACTTAATGTATTCAACAGAGTCCGCGACCATTCGTCTTTTTCAAATACATCGATAAACACTGAGTTTTTCGAGACGATTAAACATTTTACATTAAATAAAAACACTAAAAAATTATCCAGTTAGGTAGAAACATAATTTACCTTACCTTTGCTTTCATTTATTCATTTTTGGACAACTTTTTCGAATCTGTGTATAGTAAACCCCCCCCCCCCGCCCAAATATTAATTAAAAGCTCACAGGTTTTAATACAATAATAAAAAAAAAACTCTGTTTAGTGTTTCAACATTTTAGCAACGTTCTGCTTAATCCACTGAATGTTGGTCGAGCCCAAGCCATGATTGACGATAACTCCCGAGGATCCGAATCCAATTCTGCAAGAGTACCATTTTTTTTCAGTTTCGTTTTTTTTTTTTTTTTTTTTTTTACTTTTTGGTTGTGGATTGCTGTACTAAGAATATAAGAAACATGTATTTTCTCTTTTTATCAGAATTTTCCATTACACCAAATTGAGCTACAGCAACGCGTGGCAGGATACAGCTAGTATATATATATATATATATATATATATATATATATATATATATATATATATATATACACACACACACACACACATATATATATATACACACACACATATATATACACACACATACACACATTTGTGTGTGTGATAGTGTGTGTGTGTGTATCACTGATACACACACACACACACACACACATAATGTGAGGAGTGAAATTAATTTTTACCGAGTTTAAATGTTGCTAATAAATGACAGGTACTAAGTGTGATTTAAAGGGTCAATAGGCAACAATGATTTTTTTTAATAAATATTTTATATTTTAAAATATCCTTTTGTCCGGATGATAAAAAAAACATATCTCATTTGTTTACTTGTTTGTTTTTAGGATAATAAATATGGCAGAAACTGAAAATAATTAAAGATTTATTATTTCAAATTTTTTCTTTCCTGTTCTGGGTTGTCTCCCCTTTATTAATATGTCGGTCACCTGGTTTGCCTCCGTTTTCACTCCCTGGTGTTTCCCGCATAAGGTAAGTGTTTATATTAACAACCAAACCCACAATAGGCTACAGATCGTGGTCAGTCCCAATGTTTAGGACACCTGGAATGTCTGCTTGGGTTCAAGGACCCATTTGCAATAAACCAGGACTTGCTCTTCATTAAGCGCAATTATATACAAAATAAAAAAATAAATAAAAACTACTCTCAGACAGTCTACGTTTTTTTGTCCGACATATCATGACACAGTTATTTTTTGTTATGATTTCGAAAGCCCCCCTGACAATAAAAACGGTTAAAACGATATCAAATAATAATCGCGAAGGACTTTGATAGACATAAGAAAAATATTTAGTGTTTAAATTTTCTTATTTATACCCTTTAAAATGTCCGGATTGTTTTTCTCTTATTTATAAATTTAAAAAAAATGTAAAGCTTTATCGGAAGTTTTTGCATTTCTGACATGACTTGTGAAAAGAAGAGGGAAAGATATTTGAATTTAATTCTATAATTTTAAAAACAAAAATGGAAACTAAATTAAGAACCGTTGTCTAAAATAGGTTTGAGTTAAAGAAGTTAAATTATTTACCTTCGCGTAATTAAATAAAGACGCGTTTTTATTTTTACTTCGGATTTTTTTTTCGTTTCGTTTGTTTCGTTTTCCTTTTTTTATAAATGCCCCCCCCCTTTTTTTCGGTTGCAATTCAAAAATAAAAATATTTTTATTATTATTATTATTATATTCATAATTTTTAAAGACTTTTTTTTTTTAAAAATTACAAAAAATGTTCAACATTTTAAATATAAACCTGTAAAGTAAATAAATAAATAAATAAACCTCTACTTTTGAAAAGAAGGCCAACCTAAATTTTTAAATATTTAAAAAACAGAAACCGAAAGAATTTCATTTGTTGTTTTTAAATTAATTTCTCAAAAAAAAAAAAAAAATGTTTTAATTTTTTTTGTTCAAGTTGGAAATATTTTTTACTTAAACCAAAGAATGTATGCTTTAATTTAATAGCAAACAAATTGGGATTATATTACTTTTGTGCTCGATCACTTTTAAAATCGCTCCAAATTTTGACAAATTAATTACCTGCATCAATTAATAATTACCTTTTAAAAATAAGAAGAAAAAAAAAACGAAAAAAACAGGTGTTTAAATTATTTAAAAAAATAAAGTGCTTTTACCTATATTTTATAATAAGAAAAAAAGCGGTAAATTTTTAGATTAAGTCCACCTCCACAATTTTCTTTTAAATGACGACTTTTATAGGTTTTCGACTGTGCTGAATACGGAAATCGTATTAAAATATTGCAAAAATAAGTAGTTAGCGAGATATAAAAAGTTGTATTATGCATTGTATTCTTTGGCGGCCATCTTTTTTACGCGCGTGCGCGCGCCATAACAAATCTACGCGCGTAACAAAGATGGCCGCCAAACGATACCATGCATAAAACAACTTTTTATATCTCGCTAACTACTTATTTTTGCAAAATTTCAATGCGATTTCCGTATTCAGCATAGTCAAAAACCTATAAAAGTCGTCATTTAAAAGAAAATTGTGGAGGTGGGCCTAATAAAAAAAAAATACCGTTGAATTTGATTTTTGTGCGTTAAATTTTTTAATTTCCAATATAATTCCAATTTTCAAATCTGTGAAAAATTAAATAAACTTTACGACGAAACTCGCTTAAACACGTGATTCGCTCATTGTTTATTATTTTTGTTTTTTAATTAGTTATTTATTGTTTGTATGGTTACGAGTTTAATGTAAACTTATCTTTCTTTTTTTTTAACAATTAGGTCAAATAAATAATTTTTTAAAATTTTGTCCGTTTTTTTGTTTACTAAAACTGTTCACAGTTTAAAAGTTTATTCAATCACATATTCTAATCTTTTAACGTGAAAAAAAATAAGAAAGAAACTAGATAAAATTCGTTTCGTTTCATATTTTTATAATAGTGGCGCCGTAGAAAAAATTTAGTTCGGGTTAGTTTTGAAGCACAAAAGAACCATTATACTTGACTTTGCGTCTAAATTTGGTGCTTATGCACTTATGTTACCGTGCTATAAAATTTTAAAATAGTATTTTCAAGTTTTACGATATCTTTTATTATTGTTATTATTATTATTATTAGGTGAAAATACAGAACATTTACAAAACACTTTCCTCTCCATGTTAAGAATGGCTTTCTAAATAATAACATTATTTCAGCACGGTAACACAAGTGCATAAGTATCCTGAATTTTCATTCTAGTAAGAAATTGTATTTTTATTTCCCCGGGGACAAATTTTACTTTATTGTTGTCTAACGAGACATGTTGGAAACTGTCCAGGCAGTCTTGCAGAATACGGACCGTGCTGAAATAATAACGTTATTATTTAGAAACTCCATTCTTAAGATAGGCATTTTTTTTTTATTCTTCTTTACTTTATCTAATGATTTAATAAACATAAACACCGTAAAAATTTAATTTGACTTGAAAATTTTATTTTAAAAATAGCACGGTACGTATTCTGCATAAGTATCGCTGTTTAGTCGACATGCTAAATATATAAATTCATTCTTAACATGAGGAGGGGAGGGTGTTTTGTAATTATTCTGTACTTTCACTTAACAATTTACTGTAAAACTTCAAAGTACTATTTAAAAAATTTTTTTAAAAAATAAACAAAAACGCAGTAACATTTCTGCATAAGTACCGGTCAATCAATTTTAATTGGAGTCAGAATTTAATTTTGGTGCTTATGCACTTTTGTTACCGTGCTTAACGTTATTATTTAGAAAGCCATTATTCTTAACATGGGGAGGGGAAGGCGTTTTCCTCTACTTAATTTAATATGAAAGATATCGTAAAACTTGAATTTAACTTGAAAATACTATTTAAAAAAAAAAAAAAAAAAATGCGCGGTAACATAAGTGCATAAGCACCTTAATTTCGAATTTATGAATTAAAAATGACATGGTAAACAAGGCACCGGTAAAAATGGCAAAACTGAATAAATAGGTAAAAATGGCACGTTGACAACCGAAGTTAGAACCGTAGGCACCTCCAACAGTCACCACAGAATTAAACTCCCCCCCCCCATATATAAAACGATTTAACTTTATTATAAACTAGGGGGGGGTACCCGGCGTTGCCCCGGTATTTAGAGGTGTGTGTGTTCGGGCGGGAGGGGGTGTTAATCAAAACATAAGAATAAGCGAAGTAAATATTAAAAAAAAAAAAATGTTAAAACTTTAAAAAATCGGGAAAAAAAAAAAAAACTAACGTAAGGCAAACGAACGATGTTAAATGTAAAAATGGGAAAAACAAAAAGAGAAAACGCGAATGTGATGGAAAAATAAAACAGAAAAAAGAACGTTAAAACTTCTTTAAAAAAATCTGAAAAATAACCCCCCCCCCCCAAAAAAAAAAAACGTGAAAAATGGCTTAAATAACCCTATTTCAATGTTCAAATTTAAAAAATCGAAAATAAAAAAAAAAAAAGACATCTCACACCACGATTCGAACCCAAAACATTTAGATAATGAGGCCGCGCTCTAAGCAACTGAGCTAAGACGACGTCGACGAAATTGTTGTTTTTTTTTTTTTAAATATTTAAACTAAATCATGTTCCGACGTCATTTGTGCATACATAGAAGCGAACTTGTCATGAGAGGATGGTTTTTGCTGACCCCTCCATGTAAAAAACTGATGATCTTAGGGTGAAGAAATTGTTTTTGGCCAATTTTTCGATATTTTTCGGGCGAAGGTTTGAACTTTAAAATGATACCAATCTTGTGAAAATCCGTGACCCGTGTCGAAAGTTTTTGCGAGACATACAAACACACATACACACATTTTTGCTTTTATATATATAGACTAGCGGAGGGGGGAGGGCGGGCGTTGCCCGAGTGTTTGTAGGTGTGTGGTTGTTAATGAAAACCTAAGAATAAGCAAAGTAAAAAAAAAGAAAACATAAAAACGAGGCCGGGGGGGGGGGTAATCAAAACATCGAAAAAAAACAATAAAAACGAATGTAAGGCAAACGAACGATGTTAAATGTAAAAATCGAAAAAAGAAAACAGAAAAACGAATGTTAAAACCAAAAGAAAAAAAACGTGTGAAAAATGGCTTAAATAAGCCTGTTTCGATATTAAAATTTTAAAAATCGGTGGATACCTGGGTGTTTTTTGGTGAGTGTGGTCGGTCGGGGGTGTTAATAAAAACCTAAGAATAAGCGAAGTAAGAAAAACAACAGAAAAACGAACATTACGTTAAAAATGGCTTAAATAACACTGGTTCAATATTTAAATTTAAAAAATCGGAAAAAAAAAAGACATCTCGCACCACAATTCGAACCCAAAACGTTTGGATAATGAACCAATGCGCTAACCAATTGAGCTAACACGGTGTACATGAAATTTAGTCAGTTCTTCAACTATTTAAACTAAATCAGGTCATGACGTCATCTGACGCATGCGTAGAACCGGTCGTCGTCATGAGAAGACGGTTTTGTTAATATACCAATGTTTATAATATTATTAATCGTTAAACTGTGTAAATCTTAAAACTTAACAAAATCATAACAAAGATTAATTATTAATTGCAGTTTGAAGAAGATAAACAAAGGTTGTAAAAAAATCATTAAGTGGTTTCTGCTTTTCCATTCTTCGTATAGTTAACAGAAGTCTGATGTCACGGAATCATGCGCTCCTTTTTTCACAATTCTTCACATTCGGTTGGCAGTGTCTATAGAACCGTTCAAGAAGTGCAGGTTAAACTCCCATTCCTCTAATTTAAAATAGGACTAAGCCCAAACACAACAGACTTGCAATTATTTTTCTTTTAAAGTAAATAAATGCTTTAAAATAAGTGAAAAAACGAAAAGCTTATTTAGGTAGGTAGAAGAGTAACATATCTTGACTTTGATAACATTTATTTGCTGTATATTTTTACTCTTTTACAGGGAAACAGCTTAACAGTCAGGGGAAACAGGGAAAGTCTAGCAGTCTGAGGGCAGCAACTATTATAATGGGTTTTCCAACATGTACGGATGTTGCATCCCAGCACTTATTTTACAAGTACTTCCACAGTTAACAGCAAAATTTCCCCCCTTCACTTGCTGGAAAACTTTCTGCCTTAATACAAGGTGCCTTCAATAAATTTCTAGACTTTTTTGTACACGCATTGAAAATTGTTGTAGACTTTGAAAATTCAGTACTCTTGAAATTCTTATGAGATGACTGACCAGTTTTTATGATTTCAGGTTCACATGAACAGCTACAGCAGGAATTGGAATACACCCTATTAAAGCTTGATTATAACAGATTGTGAATTTCTAAAATGCAATCCGGATGTGAGGACATTTCAGAAGAACGATATGCAATAAAATTCTGTTTTAAATATGGAAAAACAAATGCCGCAGAAACGTATGGAACACTTCAGACTGCTTTTGGACAGTCTTGCATGAATTGGGCATTAGTTTTTGAGTGGCATAAGAGATTCAAGGAAGGCAGGAAGTCTATGAGGGATGATGAGATGTATAGGAGGAGTAAGGAAGTCAGAACATCAGAGTTGATTGGCCGAATAAAGAACTTCATGGATAAGAACTGTCGTGTGTCTAGAGAGACAATGAGTGCAGTTTGACGTCAGTGTGGAAACTGTATACACAATTATTCACAATGAACTAAAGATGCGGAAGATTTGTGCGAATGCACCAGTTCACAACTCCATCCTTGTCACAGACTATTTAACCAAGATGGGCATAAAGATGGTTCCTCACCCTCCCTAGAGTTCAGCTCCAAACCTTGCTCCCTGTGACTTTTGGTCATTCCCTAAGCTCAAGGAAAACCTTAGAGACTGTTTTTATAAGACAATTTTGGAACTAAAAGAGGCTGTGACAAGTATCATTGACACGTTCACACAAGAGGACTTCCGTGAGACCTTCCAGAAGTTGTTGGAATGATGCAAGTGCATTGCAGCCGGAGGAGATTACTTCGAAGGTTACTAGAATTTCATGTGTGTACTATCAATAAAAATGCCCATACGAAAAAAGTCTGAAAACCTATTGAAGGTACCTCGTAGCTTCTTTCCTTGAACTGTTTGCCTTTTGAATTCCCTCTTTCCTCCCTCTTTGTCACTTCCAAAAATTTAAGTGTAATGTAAACAAGCATCTTGCTGCATAACTCCCCGCTTAGAATGCCCTCTTTATATCTAGCCTCTAATTAGATTTTGTTGGCCAGATGCCTTGTTTGGGTTGAATAAAACTAAAAGAAAATTCTGCACTCTACAATAAAGATAGATATATATTTGTATATTGGGTGGGGGGGGGGGCTGCCTGGTCGTAAAATATGTTTAAATATATTTTATTTCATGCAGATTTCATATTTTTTATTACACAGCCATTTCTCTATTGAATATTATATTGTACCTAATATATAGTACTTATTTCAAAAGATTAGAAGAAAAAAAAAATGACTTGGGTACCATCAGCTAGAATTGAAATCAAAACATTTAGTGCTCAACACGCATTCCTTACCGTTTGAGCTATCAACAGATAGATAAGATTTTAAATGAAACCACCTCAAGCTATGAATGAATTTGCGCATGGGCAGAAGTAATAAAAATATGTCAGCAAGTTGAAAAGAACATTTTGCATTTCAATTTGCGGATATATTACTGGACGCGTTATTCATCCAAACAAAGATTTTACTCTTTATAAACCATTCTTGGTGTATGGTTATTATTTCCTGTTAATTTCAGTGTTATGTGACTAATAGTTTAAGAGTTTATCGGTTAAATATTTTCACACAGACACGCATGCATACATCTACTGTTTTATTTATATAGATAAATAACTATAAATCTATGCCGTGATGCAAAAAGTCAGCAGGTTGAAAACTTGCCTTTTTCTAACCCTCAGACAAAACCATTTAAAGTGGTAAAGTGAGGGGGGGGGGCTAAATAGCAAGTCAAAACTGATATAAAGGAGAGGCAGGGTATGGAATATATTCCGGCTTTGGTGTTAGTGTTGGTATTAGTCGTAATTTTACGTGTTAGGTCCCTAATTGGTAAAGAGTTTAGGTTTTTTTTTTGTTAAAATCAAAATGGTGGTCGTTCTCCATGATGTGACAAAATATGGCGTTGAGTGTATTGTTGTTTTTTACATCTCTTTTGTGTTCATATATTCTTTTATTTAAATTACGTTGAGTTTCTCCTACGTATATTCTTCCACAATCAAGGCAGGGTATGGAATATATTCCGGCTTGGGTGTTAATGTTGGTATTAGTCATAATTTTACGTGTTATTTTTATTTTCTCTCATAAAATGTATATATGTATATAGACATCTAATTTACATAAGGAAAACACGCTGCTTTCCCCCATCATTATATATAGCCCCAAATCTTCCGACTCTCTCGTCAATGACCATCCCTCTTGAAAAAGCCCGCATAAATCCGGTGAAACGTTGAGTATTCAGGTCCTTTTACCTCCATTTTATTTCATGTCGTCGGATTTAATCCAGCTCAACAATCATATATGTATATTAGTGTTGGAATGATTAATTGGAATCGGAAAAATCAGAAGATTTGAAAATATTGGATCATTAATCAGAATTGGAAAAATTGATGCGTGTTTTCCGATGCCAAAATGATTCTTTTAATTCTCTTGTTTTTATTTGTTTTTGTTTAAGCCAAAATCTTCCATTGCTGTAAATAATGATAAAACAATCAATATTTATTAATCGGTAATTGTATCAAAATCGGGAATTTAGCACAGAATCGGTAATTGTATCAGAATCAGGAAAAATATTGGAATCATCCCATCACTAATATATATATATATATATATATATATATATATATACACAAAAATTGCAAAAAATATGTTGTTGAACTTAAAACTTAGTGCATGTGAAGAAAAAAGGCTATAGTCGATTTACGCCAGGTCAATTTCTTTTTTTTTTCAATTTTGACCCCTTAACAATTTATTTTATCAACTAAACACCAAATTGAAAGTAAGCTACATGTCCAAATACCTTATATATCAAATTTCAACTCTGTAGACAAAATATTCAAAGAGGAGTTTGGTAGAGATTTCTCACACACACACACACACACACACACACCAAAAAGCTTATATATATATATATATATATATATATATACATATTTACTTCTGTGTGATAGAACATATCCATCTGAAATTCTATGCAATTATGCAAAATATAGAAATCATGCATGAATGGAATTCAGCATAAAAAGTGAAATAAAACCAATCATCTAATAAGAAACCATAAAAAATGTAATTAACGCTTGTTTTTCAAAGGAATATGCAAATTCGTTAACTTTCATATGAGCACTTACATCTCTATGACTGAGTATATTAAAAAGTTTGAATAATTTTTAAATAAAGTAGGTTTTTAATCTCAATGTCAGACTGTAACCCCCCCCCCCCCCAAAAAAAAACTCAACTTTATACATATATAGATTTATGAAAACACTGGTGAAGCATAATGTTTTTGTTTTGTCATTTTTCATTACGTAGTAATTGTGTACAGGGCTCAACTTGTCAAATGGTTGTGGAAAAATGGCGGTAGGGGATCATCTATTATATAAAGGAGAAATGTCTGTTACTGTGTATGTATGTATATCTTGCTAAAATGTTCGAAATCCAAAGCGAATAAGAATGATTCCGGCACTGTCTTAAAGGACAAGGACTCTGATGCATAATAAGTGAACTTTTAGAACAAAATATTCAGTTCGTTTACATTAACGAACGCAGAATCTGATGGGAAAGTGGGGGGGGGGTCACGTAAAATCGTTTCATTTTAAACGATTTCACCGAATTTCCATTACTTATGATTACTGCATTGTCCAATTGACTACTGTACACTCTTTAACCCTTATCCTCGAGTGGCCTTTGGGCCTTGATAAGTGGTGATGCCTATGTAAAAAAAAAAAATCTGCGCATGTGTGAAGCGTTTCACCTCTTGGATACTTTAGGTACATAAATTTGCAATGTCGTGGTATGACTATCGCCATAGCTGAATAGATTAGAAGGTCGTCTCAGAACTATTAGTTTTTGCGTTTGAGTTCGCACCCACATTACGGCAGACGTTTCATTTTTTATTAACATATTTTTGAAAATGTTTATTTCTGTAGGCTTTTGCATTTGAACAAAGATGAAAGAATTTTTAAAATATTTTTTTGTTTTGTACTTTGTATCATTTATTTTGCTTAAAACAAATAAATCAGGAATTTTTTTATCAGCGATTAATTAAAACAAAAATCATTTTTCTTATTTCGATTTTTTTTTTTTTTTTTTTTTTTTTTTTTTTTTTTTAGTGGCGGTGATTTAGCTGAGGATTGATTGAAAGATCAGATGACTATTAAATGCATGAATATTATTACTAGGGCTATGACAACAGCATATTCTTTTCATTGTTTTGACACTCGAGTATATATCCAACACAATTAATCAACCGAGAACCACATCACTCTATATAAAAGCATATAAGATATCAACGGATATACACTCGAGAGTCAAAACAATGAAAAGAATATGCTGTTGTCCTAGCCCTAATTATTACTTACGTAAATCACAAATATTTTTTTAAATTGTAATTGCTTTAAACCTTTTTTTCACTGACATGCTCCGGCTTCAAATTCGTAGCAGTGGGTTGACATCAATGGATTTTATTTTTCTTCAAACTGATATAAATTATTGCACAAAAAATATAATTGAATCATAACAAAATCATTTAGCAAGTGTAGTCAAACACAACTTCATTTTTAAAAATTTTTCTATATATATATGGCCCAGGTAGCACCGGGTACCTCTGCTAGTCAAGTATAATTCTTGCAAAGTTTTGGAAGCATGCAATTATAAAGGATGCCGTTTTCAGCAGCCAACAAGTGATACAGGCAGTTCTGTGCTTCACTAGATCTCGGCGTGAAAAAAATGTTTCCGAAAGTTGCGAAAGCTGTATTGTTTTCTGGCATTGTAGGCATAGCAGATGAGCAGGTGTTGGACACATGGAGCTCAGAGTTGTTGTTGGCAAGATGAGGGCAAAACCAGAAAGACTCTCGACTTGAAGTCTGCAATAAACGGCGTTAGGTGAAAATTGATTCCTCATCCGTAAAATGACTTCTGGTGAGATTTTCAGATTCCGTGTGATTCGGTAGTTTTATTTTCTGTATACTTCACTGTTAAGAAATGATAAAACTATATTCAACTGTTAGCAAGAAATAAGGTATGCATAGTATAGTACCAAAACAAAAACATTTTGTTGTCTTGCTGAAAGAAAATAAAACTACCTATTTGATTATTTCCCCTTAAAAATACAAAATGTGGTTCTTCTCTGAAGTTTGAAAATTGAAATATTGAATTTCAAATGGAACCAATCGTATCTACTAAATTGTCATGAAAATATCCAAAATTTACAAAAAAAAAACGATATGGTAGAAAATTTATTTTTGTATGAAAATAGTTTGCGAAGACAATTAGCGAAAATTTTGCTAAATTGGTCAACGGTTTTCAGTTTTCAGAAAAATTTTATCTCCCTTTTGTTATGATTAGAACTCTCTGGTTTCTTTCTTTTTTTTTTTTTTTTTTTTTTTTTTTTGCAAAACTTAATTATGACAAAACCAAATGTTTTATACTTTTTTGAAAAATAAAATAAAACCTATTTGATTATTCTCCTTTAAAAATATGAAAGTAACGATTGTAGAGGAATTAATGCACAATAAATTAACACAATTCGTACACATAAAAAGTATATCAATTTTATTGAAAGCAGCGGGTATAGGGGACTTAAAAATTTGTATGATGGAGTTGAGCCTAAAATATTTCAGTTGAAATAAACTCAGCAAGTGTCAGACCCCTCTGATTGTGTAAGAATAATTCAGCTTGTGTGTATTTTTTTTTATTTCCAATAAGTTTTTTTTTTTTTTTTTTCTTTTTTTTAATCAATTTTTACCCCAAACAAGGCATAGTGCCACTTTGAAGTAGGGGGCTACTATCGGGGACATAATTTGCAGGGGCATTATGAAGGGAGACGAGTAGCCAGATGTCTGTTCACATTACACTTGAACTTCTGCATGTCAGTACAGTTGGGAAAGCAGAATTCCGGAAGTCTAGCAGTTCTAGCAAAGAAACTATTGAAGTTAGAAGGCTTTCTTACACCTAGGGATCTCTACTGTGTAGGAGGTGGGATTTAGCTGCTTGTCGGGTTTGTCGGGGTTATTTACGTCGAGGGGGTACAAGTGCTTATAGTTCGTCAGAGCATTCACTATTAAAATACTTCTAGAACAGGCAGAAGGATGCAACATCTCATCGATGGGACAGAGGCTGAAGCTTAGATGACAGTTCAGGACCTATCGGGTTGGCGACTCTCTTTCGAACCCTGTCAAGGAGTGAGAGGCAAGTAGCAGATGCACCAGCCCAAATGTGACAACAATACTCCATACATGGGCGAATGGTGGCTTTATAGAAGTACAGGATACTTTCAGGTGTAAATAGCTTTCTAGCACGGTAGAGAGAGCCCACCTTCTTTGCAGCAGCCTTGGCAATGCTCTCAATGTATCTGTTCCAACTCGTCCCCTGTGAACGTTAAGCCAAGAAGTTTAAAAGAAGGTAATGTGTTTTTGGCCGTTGGTATTGGTAGTAGAGAAGATTTCTTGTAATTATTGAAGGAGACAAGCTTCTCGCAACGTTTCGGTCAATGTAACCTCCGATCTTCCTCAAGTGTATCTTGTTAAACTCTGGAATTTTTGATAGAATTTCAAATGAGTTCAGCAGAAACATTCTTTAGTTTGATAGGATACACCTGAAGGAGGTCGGAGGTTACATTGACCAAAACATTGTGAAAATGACATTTATGATGAGAACAGTAGTCCGAAGAATCCAAATAATATGAATAATAAATCTTCATCTAAAAAAATTAAGAAACGTAAATTGGCAACACTTTTTTTTAAAAAAAATTTGGGTTTGTATTACTGTACACATAGATTCGAAAAAGTTGTCAAAAAACAAATATATAACAAATAAATGTTATCAAAGGCAAGATAAGTTACTTTTCTGCTAAACTGGATATATTTTTTGTGTTTTTATTCAATGTAACATATTTATTCAGCTCGAAAAACGTACGATGTATTCGAAAATTCAAGATGGCGTCTCACACCCTCTTTAACACTGTAAGTTTGGGAAAAGGTGTTACAATTAAAAAACTATACAAAATACTATTAAAAACCCGCCGAATATATATCAACCTATGTCACGGTAACATATATTGAGCGAGTTTTTAACAGTATTTTATCCGGTTTTTTATTTATAACACCTTTTCCCAAACTTACCGTGTTAAAGAGAGAATCAGACGCCATCTTGAATGTTCCAATACATCGGTAAACACTGAATGGTTTTCGAGCTGAATAAACATGTTACATTGAATAAAAACACGAAAAATATATCCAGTTTGGTAGAAAAGTAACTTATCTTGCCTTTGATAACATTTATTTGTTATATATTTCTTTTTGGACAACGTTTTCGAATCTGTGTACAGTAATACAAACCCAAAAAATTTTGAGTTTTTCTTTACACAATTTAATTGCTGGTAGTTTGAGAGAGGATAACCAATTTGTGTGCAAGAATTGCAAGACAACAATCTTCGCCTGTCGGAACGATGAATACGATCTGATCATCCTTAGGATGACGAATGACACATGCTGCGAGTTTGTTTAAACTGAAGCCAGTTTACGCAAAGCCAGTCTCCCTCTCTTGTCCCAACCTGTCTGATCCATCAGTAGGACAGAATTAAGACAGCTGGAAGCCAGGTGAGATGCAGGAGCTACTGGAAATGTTGACATCTTCCTACATACAGCGCTTGGTATTCTCAACTGCTCAACCATCTAGTACCAGCCAGGCTCAACATTGATTAACGTTGGTGATCTATCGAGAATTTTGTGACAAGCGAGCTGGATGAGAACTCTGATTTGAAAATGTATATCTAGATTGCAAAGCTTGAGGTTGTCTAAGATTTGTTACTATGGCAGCACAAGATGGAGCCGGTGCTAGTGTGGTTGCAAGAATTAAGAGTGGATGGAGAAAGTTAAGGGAACTTCTGCCATTTCTAACCAGCAGAGTGTTACCATTGTCACAATCATGGGAAGAGTTTATCAGACATACGAAGGGCGTGCAATAAGTAATGCCCTGACCCACTTCCCATAGCAGTAGAGCAACGAAACTTGGCACAGTTATTAGTTTTTCTCTACATAGGAACCACCCAGAGTTATGCATTTCTCTCATCATTTGATGCAGCTCTGGAGACCGTTTTTGTAGAACACCCCAGATTGGTCCTCCAACCACAACGTGACTTCAGAAATCAAGGCTGCGTCATCTGGGAAACACTTTCCTTTCAAAAACAACTTCATGGCTGGGAAAAGATGAAAGTCAGAGAGTGCAAGGTTAGGAGAGTAGGGAGGATGGGGGAGATTTCATAACCACATGCCCGTGCTTCTGATCTGGCAACATGCGAGTTGTGGACCGGAGCGTTGTCCTCCAGGAGGAGGGTACCTTTGTTGATCTTGCCCCACCTCTTGATTTTGATAGCTTCCTTTAATTTCCTCAAAAGTGAAGCATAATAGGTTCCTGTAATTGTGGTACCCTTTGCCAGGAAATCTGTCATCACTACTCCGTCCTGGTCCCAGAAAACTGTGAGCATGACCTTGCCAGCGGAGGGCTGCACCCTTGCCTTCTTTGGAGGTGGTGAGTCCAAGTGCTTCCACTGCATTGACTGGGCTTTGGTCTCTGGATCATAGTGATGGACCCAGGTTTCATCCTGTGTAATCAGTCTTTTGAAAAACTTTGACTCCTCTTCTTGGCACATCTCCAAATTCATCCTTGAGCACTCGACGCGTTCTCGCTTCTGGAATGGTGTGAGCAACTGACAGACACCTTATGCATATGCAAATGGTCATGAATGATAGTTTCCACAGATCCTGTACTAATCTTGACATCTTGGGCTATTTGGCGAATAGTAATGCGCCGATCTTCCAAAATGGCAGCCTCAACTTGACGGACAGAGGCCTCATCAATGGCAGAAGGGGGGGCAACCAGGTCTGGGAGCTGTTTCCACAAACTTCCCGGCATGTTTGAATTCACAATGCCAGTGTTTTACAAGGTCATATGATGGGGTATTATCACCATAAGTTTCTTTCATTTCATCAAGTCTCCTGTGGTGTGCGTCCTTTCAAATACAAAAACCGGATCACTGCTCGACATTCAACGGGCTCCATTTCACACCTGACTCAGTTCAAACACCTGTAAAACAGAAACTACAATTACTTCAGAGCTGTAATTTGCCACATAACCCGTAGAGATATAAATCATTGCACATGCAAAATTTCAGCTAGATCAGACAACTGGAAGTGGGTCAGGGGCATTACTTATTGCACGCCCCTCGTATGTACACAGTGTGATGATTAGGATTATGACAAGAGAATATTCTTTTCATTGTTTTGACTCTCAAGTATATATCTGACACACTTAGACACAGTTAATCGATCAAGAACCACGTCACTCTATCTAAAAACATATAAGATATTAACTGATATATACTTGAGTCAAAATAAAAAGAATATTCTCTTGTCATAGCCCTAGTGATGATGTATAGATATGAGACCTGGCTAAGTGAGAGTTAAGGATATGCGTTGCATGGAGAGAAATGATGCGAGAATGATACAATGTGTTCTAAATGTGAGTCTTAAAGACAGGCTTAGATCTGATGACCTCGTAATTTATTTACGTCCTTAATTCTATTCGCTATAATATTCTGCTCGTTTCAATGACATATTTCTGCTTCTAGAACACGTCCATGTGCTTTCCTAGAATCTCACACCTACCAATATCTGAAACGGGGAGATGAAACTTTCAAGTCATTATTGCAGAAGTTCAATCATCTTAACAATGCAATTTGCAATCCCGTATGATCCATTTGGGCGGAATAAAAGAATAGGAAGCATTACTTTTTGAACGCCGCTTATACATCACCTCTAAAGTCTTTCTTTTATTGTCACGTTTCAATTAACCAATCATGGTTCAGTATACATCTTTCTCCTTCCTCTCACATATTTCTAACAATACCAGTAAATTAAAAAAAAAATGTAATTTTTTTCTTTTCTTTTTCTCTTTTTTTTTTTTTTTTCAGATGCAGAATTTATGTACCTGTTTGTCCGATAGGATTTCATCACATCTGATTAGTGTGGATCTGTTACCTTTGGATTTGCTGATAAATCTCCACCATTAATTGAAAAAAAAAAAAATATATATATATATATAACCAGAATTTGATTGTTTTAAAAAAAGGCAATTATTGAAAATTGTAAGCTGAAAGTCACAAGCGTCTATAAGAAAGTGGCTGGAATAAGAAAGGACAAAGAAATGAATTAGTGAATACAACATAAAAACACGTCTGAATATCTGTAGAGTGAAAAAAAAAACATGCCGACTTAGAAATATGTATACATAAAAAAAAATGTTTCCTTCAAGATGTCACAATTAAGACACTGAGAAGCTAATAAATATATTAATCAGAAATATAATTCAGTTCAAAGGCAGGAAAATTTTTTAAAAAAACAACAACAAAAAAAACAATTGCTCGATCGCAATATATAAAGTTGTTGCCGTTGGATGTATTTTAGAAACAAAAAAAGATTTTTAAATACCAGTAGGAATAACTTGTAAACAGATGCAATACATTATGACTTTTGTGTTGTCTTGCAACCAACAAAAACACTTGAAAACTGAAACATTCATTAATCTTTAAAAAAAAAAAAAAAGTTAGACCAAAAAAATTTTTTTAAGTGAGGGGGGAAAATTTCTTCCTTACAACCAGCATCATGGATACTACGATGTATACAGTCGACCAATCACAGTTGAAACATCAGGACAGCTTCACTGAAGAAATTCCACAGGATCCCGACATGAACAACCCCGCTCCACCCATCATGAGGGCGATTCCGGGTGACTTTGGAATGGTACGGTCCACTCCAAAACGTGACAAGCCGTACAAGTGCGGTATCTGTCGCAAGGGATTCACGCTGAAGGCCTACCTGAACCGTCACCAGCTAGCTCCTGAGGCAGGGAAACATTTTAATTGTCCGTTTTGCGCAAAGGTTTTTCCGCAGCGTGACCGCCTTGACAACCACACCCGAACTCATACCGGGGAGCGTCCATTTGAATGTGACATTTGCCACAAGGCCTTTTCCCAAAAGTCGCACCTCAACACGCACAAGTATGTGCACAGCGGCATCAAGCCATTCCACTGTGTCCTCTGCGACCGTGTCTTCTCGCAGAAGGACCACCTGACGAAGCACCAACGGACCCATACAGGGGAGAAACCATTTCACTGCAACGTATGCATGAAGGCGTTCGCCCAGCGCACGCACCTCAAGAAGCACGAACTGATCCACTTGAACGGCGGAAAGCCACGAGGCGGAGGCAGTACAGGAGGCAGCGGAATGTGTACCGGTGGGGTTGGGTCTGGCAATGGTGGAGGGTATTGCTGCCCGCAGCAACAGCAGACGCAGCAACACCACCACCACCAAGACCAGCCTCCGCAGCAGCAATCACAACACCACCACCACAACCAGTCGCATCACCACATGCAGAACACGACATCGTCGTCTTCGCACATGTCGTCATCCTCATCGCCTTGCGCCGCCTGCTCACCATGCGGCCCCGGGTGCCAGTCACCACCACCCCCATCTTCTTTGCCGCACAGCCGTCAAAACAACTACTGTTCCGGCCAGGGGATGGGCAACTGTGGCTACAGCAACACCAACTCTTCGTCGTCGTCCTGCTCGTCGCCCTCACCCTCTTGTTGTTCCATGCAGATGGGCCCAGATTCGGTGCCCGATTGCTGTGACTCCTCTTGGAAGCACGAAATGCCGTACTCTTCAAATTGGAACTCTAATCAGAATTGGTCGAACCCGGCACCTCCGCCTCCTCCCCCGCCTCCTCCATCGTATGAGATGGGGCAAAGCAAGTGCGAGAGCCAGGAAGCCGTGCATAATATTCAGACGTTGATGCAATGAATCGATACGAATTTCCAGAATCTCTCGTTTGAAAATGAAAGTCTTGCTACGGTAAATTTTTTACCCTAGAATATGTCACAAACAGCGAAACACCTTTTTAAAACCGCTTCCGTTTTCTAAGATGCCCATCTATCTTAAAGGGAGACATTAAAAAATCAGTAAGTGTGTGATCCATATGATGGATACTCTAGCGGATCATGGAATCAGATATGCTGTCTTTAATACCTCTTTCTGTATCTGTTGTATTTAATTACTCATTAATACCGTGGGGAAAGGTATGAACCTATCACATCTCCTCAGTTACAGATAAAATAACACCTTGCATGCAATTAATTGTATATTAATAATCATTTTCAATAGGTATATTTTTAATATTAAATATGATGAAAAGGGTTGATATGCCATAAAATGGACAGACCAAATTAATTTAAAAACATTTCTTTATTTTAGGAAAGGTAATTTACTTGAAGCATTATGTGTAATATCTACTTATATATAACAGGCACTTTGTCTGTATATGTGTGCAAGCTTGTTCCCTGTGCACACCAAAATGGCTGGGCTGAATGTTTTGAAATTTCACTCAAATGTACTTTGTGTCTGGGGGTGTTCTTAGATAGGTTTTGTGTTGGAATGCCTCTGATAAGTTTCGATAATCGAAAAAATCTGATTGAAGAATGAACAGTCTGATTTTAACCAAAGTTAACACCCTGATACAGCCTAACATCCCAAGTGCATTTGACGAGTTTTATCACCGCACAATCAGAAGGACCTGGCATATGAAATAAACTGTCGGTTCTTTGATAAGACAAAAGCACGTCCAGAGTGAATGTTTTTGTTTTAGAGCACAATTGAACCATGATACACAACTTTTGCATTTTCAACTTTAATTCAAAAGCCATGGTATAAAAATAATTTTATAATATCAACAGTAGGTTCTCCATGATTCAGTGTAGACTACAATATATTGTAGAATAAATCACTGTGAGGAGGTATAAGATTACTACATCAGTGTTTCTGATTCAAAGAAATCTCCTTTGGTTCGTTTATATCTTTTCATGACTTCCAAACCTTCAAAAAAGGCCTCTTTGATAATTCTCTTGAACTTGAGGAGAAAAAAAAAATTTAAGCACACTCGAAGTAGTAATAGTTTCTTTATTAATCTAACAAGCCCTCAGGTCCAATGCTTCTCTATGCTTTTATAGCATTAAACGGAACGGATGACCTATACCATCCCCTTGACAAGATGCTGCTAGTCTGTCATTGTTAGACTTCCACCTAATGAAATTGTGTGTGTGTGTGAGAAACGGTACTAACTCTATTTGGGTTTAACCATCTTCCTCCAAAGGAGGAAGTTCTATGGAAGTATGAAATTCACAAGCGGTCCCCAGTCGCATGTATATCCCTGCTAGAGGAGATGACGATGTTAGGTTTTTGCAACTCTTGCGATGTCCTCCTACATACGGCACCTGGAATTATCAAATTCACCGCCCATTTTAGTAATGACCAGGCTCAACGTTGCTTAACTTCGGTGATCTGACAGGAACCGGTGTGTCAACATGATTATGGCGTACTTAATGAGATGAAAGATGAAGAACCTCATAAGAAGATTGAAAATGATGGAGGTGGATCAAGTTTGAATAATTGTAGATACGATTCATGACAGGAATCTCTATTAACATTAGATTTGAGGGTGCTTATTTAGAATTGCAGGTGATTAAAAAAAAATAAATAAATATATAAAACTCTATAATGTACATATTCATCATGAACGAAGATGCTTTATTCCAAAAATCACATAAATTAGTCAAGTAATTTTTTTTCTTTAATCAAGAAAATCAAATTTCATGATTTTTAGCGATTTAAAAAGTTTTGATTATTTTGAATACAAACAAAGTCTCTGTAGTCGAATTGAAATTGTCGCCCTTGAATTTTGGCAAGATTTAAACAATATGGCCACCCCGACCTCCTCCCGGCTTCCTCATAAATTTGATTGTTTTTTTTTTTGTTTTTTGTTTTTTTAATTAAAAAAACAAAACTACTTAATCAAATTACATGATTATTGGAATATGACATCTTTTGTGACAAGTACATACATCATAAAGATTTTTCTGTATTTTTTATTTTTTTGTTACATTAAGTGTAATTCTAAATAAGTACCAATTTGAAGATAATACTGCTGCGAGAAAATGTCTTAAACATTGGTACTGATGAAAAATACGGATTATGCAAAAATAATGTTATTATTTAGAAACCTGTTCTTAATATGGGGTGAGGAGAGCTTTTTTTTTCTTTTCTTTTTTTTTTAACTATTCTGTACTTTCATCTAACAGTTTGATAAACAGAAAATACTGTAAAAATTGAATTTAACATGAAATTCGGATCTAAAAAAATTGTAACATCCCCTCTTATGAAGTTACATAAGGACCCCTGATCTTCAAAAATTTTCTTAAAACTCTGCTCGTATCGTCTCGTACTTCTGGAGGCATCACATTGAATCTGGTATGCTGAAAACGAATAACAAAACTCACGCAGGCAAGAAGGACAACGGATGCTTGAGTTCTATTTTACGAAAGGTTAATTTCACAAAGTTTACAGACTTTTTACATATATGTACACGTGAAGTTCTTAGTAAGTTTTTAAAAGTCTCAAATCTCTCTTCTCTTCGGAGATAGCAGGTTGGAGGAGAGGTCACGTCTCAGGGAGCGGTGTTGTTACTTTGAGTTCCGCGCACAAACTGTGGCTGGAAACTGACTAATTTCGCGCAGCACTAGCATTAATAGGAGTGTCAGTGTTCAGGGTGGAAAGTTTCCTCAGCCAATCAAATCATCCCCCACACTTACGGAAAACCCCAGACTGCGGGTGTGAAATCCAGCCTTGTCGCTAGCTTGCAATCTGAGATTCAAATCAACATCAATCTCCCATGACCCCCATGGGTCATCAGCTGGCAGTTAGAACACCTGGCACTGAGTTGGTCGGTGCCAGACAATTTCTTGTCGTCAATTTTGAATAACAAAATATATATCTCTGATTTCCAAACAATAAGCAAATATGTCTATTCCGACAATGAAATAAAATATATATTTATCTTCTATTTTAAATCTTTGGGATACCGCCGTTATCTGGGATCTATTAAAGTAATCTTAGCATAGTTATGCGGTCCCCAATGAGGGGCAAACCGCTCCCTCAGGTCGATCATGTCACAGATTAGTACAGTCTATATAATGTATAAGTACCCAATTTCTATAACAATCAATTGATTGAAAAATGTTAATTAAAGAGTTAAAAAGATTAAATAAACTTCTTAACAGATATTTAAAAAATTAAACTGTAACAATGTTAACATTTTTTTTTTTTTTTTTTTTTCAGATGTAAACAAAAAAGTTCTAGTTACAAGAAAACAAAATATGAAACTTCTTATAACCGAGTCAATTAAAATAATTGCAATGATCATGGTTTTTTAAAAATAAAAATTGAGAACAAGTTAAATGTTTTTTATTATATCAAAAAAAAGGAAAAAAGATGGAAGAAGCAATGTATGAAGCAAAAATGACTATTTAAAAAAACGAAAATGGTACTTGTGCAGTTTACGGACCATGCTGAAACGAGGAAACTATTTAGAAAGCCATTTTTAACATGGGGAGGGCTTTTGAACTATTCTGTGCTTTTTTGCCTAACAATTTAATAAACAAAGAAAAATGTGAAAATTGAACTCAAATTGAAAATCCTATCCAAGAAATAGCGTGGTCCATATTCGGCATAAGTACCCAAACGTTAATGAACTCGACTAAATTATGATTGGGATATAAAATCTGTACCTGAGTGAGATACTTTATTAAAAAGGTGTTTTGACTTTACTCGGCATATTAAAAAAAATATTACCTTTGCAGAATGCATCATCAAAAAAAAAAAAATCCAAACCATTCATCATTTCAATAATCAAGTATATAAACAAAACCCATGACCATTAGTATGTATAACAACGCCCCCGCCCCAAATACAAACAATATAGTTACAAGCCTTAAGCTTTTTTTTTTTTTTTTTTTTTTTTTTTTTTTTTTTTCACAAAAATGAGGGTCTGATAACTTTTTGATCCTGGTTATTTTCCTAAGACTGACTCGATCCTCAGTTCTTTTAGGTATACCTTTTCTGCAGACACACACTATGGGTGAATCATCTATGCCCAGCAAAACATGGCCAGCTGTTCAACAAACAGGAATGCGATGATATTTACGTTTTGGACTGTTTATTCCTCATCATCGTTACTATGACTTTCTCCATATTTTGTGTACAACTGTGTTCTCTGGTCTCCTTCAGGTGATGTTAGTTGTAGGCGTAACCTTTTGGAAATTTCACATTAAACCTTTTTATTATATCCACTGAAGTATAATGGTCTCATTCCACTTTGTATAGCTTTTAGAGGTACTTGTCCAGAATTCACCCTATCTGTATACCTATAACGTTAATTTTTTCTCGTTCTGACATCGATATCAAAAGTCCATATTTTCTATTTAAAAATCATTAAAACGAACTTTATAATATATTTGATCATTAATATGCAAGCGATTATATAAATGTTAACTAATTTGCATATACCTTTAAAAAACAAGCGATAATTAATTACTTATTCATTTTTTATGGTTTCTTATTGGATGATTGATTTCATTTCACTATTACGTTCAATTTCATTTATGTCTAGTTTCTACATTCTGCATAATTGTAAAGAATATAAGATGAAAACATTATAGCATATATATATATATATATATTATATAAAAACAATGAAATCAAAGGAGATGCAATGTTTACCTGATATGAGTGATGGTAAACTTCAATCTATATATATAAAAGCAAAAATGTATGTTCGCTTTTTGTGTAGTCCGCAAAAGGATTTTTTTCGGTGGCTTTTCGAAGCCATCGCTCATTTTTAAAACTTTTTATATCACGTCGAAATCATAATATCTACGAGTTACGAACGGGGGTCGCGTGTGTATTTAATTTGCCCGACTTTGAAAAGCTAAATATTCAACATTTTTCGATCAGCGTGTGTAGATTCACCTTTTTCGTATAATAAAAGCGAAACTAATACGAAGGTTTTTGCATCGTTCTCAGCGTCCAAAAGCAATCAGCTTTGATCAATGCGGTTTTTTCCTTATATCAGACAATTGCTATTACATTTGGACAATCCCCTTTCAATGGAGAGCTGGTCCCCCCCCCTCCCATCATCTTGGGAAAGCCCAAACTGCTCCGCAGTAAATGAAAAAAACGATCCCGCAGTGAAACAAAGTAAAGAAACGCCAAAAAACTGCCCTGTCATCGTAATGCTCCCACGATGACCTCATTAAGCATTCACCTGTCAATCAAACCTTGACTTGACACTCACTTTAATCGCTATTACATTAACATTGTCGCTGTAGCGCAGGTGTTCAGGCTCAGTCTATAGGCCTCAAGGCTCTAGGTTCAAGCCCACATGCCACCAACCACCCATCTTTTTTTTTTTTTTTTTAATCACTATCGTTAAGTTTCCTTTTTGTTCTGATCCCCCCCCCCACACACACACACAACTACAAATCCACGGGCAATGCCGGGTACCCCCTCCCCCCAGTCTAATATAAATACCAGTATCTATATATAGATATTTTAATCCCAACCAAATAAAAAAGCTCAATACACACACACAATAGAGAGTAGAGCTTATGATAAGAGAAAAGAAATTAAAACTGTAAGTTGAAATTTACAATCAAATTTGTTTGACCGAATAAATATATATATATATATATATATCTACTTAATTTACTCACATAAAATTAATATACGAAAGTATACATTTATGCGTAAACTTTAAGTATTTACTTCAAAAGTGCTCAATACGTAGGTAGAGCTAGTTAGTAAGTTATAAAATGTATATGGCGATTAAGCTACACTGAATATTCCGCGTTTCATCCACTCTAGGATTCTTCAGGCTTATGCGCATAAGCCTGAAGAATCCTAGAGTGGATGAAACGCGGAATATTCAGTGTAGCTTAATCGCCATATACATTTTATAACTTATTTTCACAAAATCAAGACAACAAAGGTTGGATTGATAGCAACAAGTAGTGTATTTTTATTGTTCGTTACAAATGTTTCCCTTGAAAATATTCACAAGAATGGCCTCTCATCAGACATAGGGAATAAACACTTTTTTAATGAACAATATGGAATCCATTTCCCTTTTAAGGAAAACTATGCGATGAAAGATTGACCGACATTTCTTCCTTCAGAGGTTTTTCCGTTTTCTGTTTGTTAAGGATTTTTTATATCTATCTATTTTCGCATCTGTATTTTTAAATGTTGCAATCGATTATTCATTTATCCTAGTAACTAGTTACCTATGTTCAGTTAATTTAGGTTATTACTATTTTTCTCCAAGTTATTAATTTAAATTTATCTATTTATGTATTTTTTATTTTATTTTTTTCTCAATATTTTACATTCCTACCATATTGTTTTGGTTCTGTGTTAGTTTCTTATCTAGTGATTATATTGGCGATTTACAATTATATATATACATACATATGATGGTTGCAACGTCTTGTCAGACAAGTGCCACTCCCTGAGAGACTTAAAGTCTATGAGCCCAAAAATGACTTCTATTGCTACAGGACCATTTTAATAGACAAATGCCTGAGGGAGTATCTATACACAGATGATGTTACCGAGTCTTAGCTTTGTACGACAACTAAGTCTCTCTCTCTGTTTAAAATGTTGAGATCCAGCAACAAGCAAGAGCAAGATAGCCAGCAACAAGTTAAACTGCAGACCAGCTTAATGCAGGTACTGGTCTCCCGCTTTATGGTTTTTTAAATCAGAGATTTGCTTCTCCTAGAAAGGTTACCTTCACCACGGCTTACGGGAGCCCTTTCCACCCCAAATATATATATATATATATGTGGATGTATGTATGTATATGCATACATACATACACACACACATATATATATATATATAGTGACCTTCTCGGTGTGTGTACGAAAATTCTTTATCAAACTTCTCTCTGAATATTTGGTCTACAGAGTTGAAATTTGATATATAGAGTATTTAGCGGATGATACCGAACTTTGAAATAAATATATTGGATAATAAGGAATAGATAATTGGCTCTATAATAAAAAATAAGAAATCTTAATGAATGAAAATATTATATGCATGTGTATTTTATGATCGGGCAGTGCCGTGAAGCCTGCTAGTATTTAAAAAAAAAAAAAAAAAAAAAAAAAATCTGCAAGATTTACATGCCTGTGATGAAAAACAAAAAAAAAATTTGTATCCTAAAAATCATGTAAATTAATCAAGTAGTTTTATTTTTAAAATAAAATAATTTTTTAAGCAATCAGTTAGAATTTATAGACATTCCAACATAAATCTTGCAAGTTTGGATTATCTCCCTTGTTTTTTTTGAGATTTTTCAAAATGGCGTTGCAGGACAGTTGTTCCACAGTTAGCAATAAAATTGGATTTTCTTATTTAAAAAGGAGACTACTTGATTATTTTTTTACATGATTTTTAGAATATGATATTTTCTTTCAGTCATAGGTATGTACATCATACAGATTTTTCTTGAATTTTTTTCTTTTTCTTATATAGAGAGAATTCTGGACAAGCACCCTTTTAGATATTAAGTATCAGCTAATTTTTTTTTTTTTTCCTCCTCAAATTCCTCACATCTGCTAACTAACATAAATTTTGCAGTATTTCTAAATTGACACCTATATCCACTTATCTAAGTATCCAGTAGAAAAAAAAACAAGGATTATTTTTTTAATTTATACATCTAATGTCTAGAAAGATTTTTTTTTTTTTTAATTCCTATTCTCATATTTAATGTTCTAAACTTATGTTGTGATTTTTTTTTTTATTATTCTATGATTATCTATCCTTTCTTAATTATTATTATATTATGTTCATATTATTATATTTTGTTCATCTTCATATTTGGTTTGTTTAAGATATCAAAAAATGGTGGGATCCTTCTACCGCTCCAGTAGATATCTCGCTGCTGATGCAATTCTCTATCTTTATAAAAGCCATGTACGTCCAAGGATGGAGTACTGCTGCCATATCTGGGCAGGAACTGCTAAAAACAGCCTATCCTGCCTTGACAGAATACAAAATAGACTTTGTAGCCTAGTGGGAGATGCCCTTTTCTCTTTCCTGCAACCTCTCTCCCACAGAAGAGACGTTGCGAGCCTGTCGTTGTTTTATCGTTATTTCCATGGCAAGTGCTCGTCTGAGCTCCAATCTCTGGTCCCTCCTTGCCAATCTTTCACGAAAAACACCTGTCTAGCTGAAACCACTGTCAATAATTTTCCCCACTCTTTATCTGTGCCTAAATCAAAACGTAGATTCCATTAACAAAGCTTCTTTTTTAGAAGTGCACGCCTGTGAAACTCTCTTCCGTTTGCCTGTTTCCCACCTGACTACAACTTGGATGTCTTCAAGTCCAACATAAACAAATTCCTGATAAACCGCCCTCTTAAGTAAGACACTTTATCAGATCTACATTACTAACGATTACTATGATATTGTCCCATTGATTACTGTACACGCAATAACCTTTATCCCCAAGTAGCCTCCGGGCCTTGATAAGTGGTGACTTCCATGTTAAAAAAAAACAAAAAAAAAAAAAACACAATCAATGTATCCTAGCATGTCCTAATTTTTTTAGTTATCTGCCCTTTCTTAATTCTTGGTTTCCATATTCTATTCATCTCTATATTTGGCCTTCTTAAGATGTGACTGTAGTCTAACGTATGTCCTGATTTTTTTTCAGTTATGAGCCCTTTCTTAAGTATTGGCTCCAATATTATATTCATCTTTATATTTGGCCTTCTTAAGAGGTGACTGTGTAACCCTATATTTGTCCACACTGGACCACAAATGTAGCCTATGTCTCATAGATGTCTAATATCCTCTATCCTCGTCGCGGTATCACAAATCATACCCCTGTATTTCGTCATGTCACCACACAATGTAACATAGGACCCCATGGGCAATTGTCCACAGTAGGGTGGCAAATATAACATTAACTAGTTTGGGACCCTTTAAAAGTATTTAGGCAATTCACTGAACGTTGGAATTGGAACTATGCATATAGCCACAAATTTAGCTCAGAGGTACACAAATATGTGTAGACCCTGTGTGTATGGCAACATGATTTCCACACCAACAGGTTTTCAGAGGTATTAAAACAATGCTTTCACTCTCCGAGGTGAATCTGAGTTTAGTCATCTGGTCACTAGTCATGCTGGTGGTCTCTTCTTTCACCAAAAGTCACTATTTAGCTGGATGCACTCGTCGCTGGAAAGGTTTGGTGTGGAGATGTTTGCAGAAAAACTGAATCACTTCAAAATAAAATGGTAAAGGAAAATGACTAACAAGTCACTGATAATCGTTTTCTTAAAAAATAATTATTCAGTTAAATATTCCAATAGTATATACAGTAAAACTCCTCTAAAGTTGAACTTCCTCTCATTTGGACTTCTTCTAAACCTGGATTTTCTCTAAACTTGAACTGTCTCGTCATTGAAATTGTATTAACATATTTGATGCAGAGTTGCAGTAAAACTGTTTACATGGTTTAGTCAGATATTGCTCAGAAATATTAATATTGGTACTATGTAATTAATGTAGATTAGCTATTGATAATTAATTTACACTAACTGTAAATTTTTTTTTTTCAGATTGCTATATTTAAAATAGTGTAAAACAACCCATCACAATGGCTTGCAACTCTAAAAGAAAAGTGACACTGACTTTACTCAAAAAACGTCAAATTATAGAAAAATTAGATGCTGAAGTTGAAAATAGCGTTATATTGAGAGATTATAAGATAGGAAGAAGTACACTGTTTTACATCAAAAAGAAAAAGGAGGAAATATTGAAGGCTGCTCCTTTTACTTCAAATAAAAGACATTCTCTTGACCCTAATGTAAATAACCAAGAACACTCTGATGAAGCAATATCACGGAATGATGCAGAAAAGTCTATGGAGACGGTTATAAGATTTCTAGAAAAAAGTCCTTACTTTAGTGACAACTATGTTTTGCAAGCAACGTCACTCCGAAGAGATATAATAAAGAAGCTACAGAACCAAGAAATTGTAGATTTTTGTGATCGCTTATGGAATACAATGGCAGCGCCCGAGAACTCAATCAATGAAAATAGAAACTGCAATGAGACTCATTCAATGAATAAATAAAAAAAAACTGTATTTTACATAAATGTATGATTTCTGTAGATGATAACTTAGGTATTTATAAACCTAACAAGTAAGAGTAGATTTAATTTATTTTCAATGTTTTTGTTCCTGGTAATAATATTTAACAATTCTTATTTGCAATATATCGTAAACTCAACTTAATATATACTTGAAGTCTCATATAGCAATGAATTTTATTTACTATTTCTTAATTAGAAAATCAAAGTTAACTACAGCACATTTTTTTATCACAAAACTTGAACAGCATCCTCTAATTTGAACGAAGTGGATGTTCAAATTATAGGAGTTATACTGTATGTTTACAAATATATATATATATATATATATAATCATTCATATACAAAGAAAGAATGTATAGCCTATATTTCTTTCTGATTAAGAAATATGTCCTGGATGACTGGGGGGGGGGATCTCTGTTTTCTGTTTAACACTTTTTTTCTTAGTTCATCTGGATGAATTGATTTGTTTTGTAAGTCCTGGTAAACTTGTCACCAACACTGGCGTGAATTTCTTGATATCGCTCAGGATGGGAGGAGGGGGGGGGGTCTCTCAATTGTCTGAAAAACTTCACCTTTTATTGAGTCTCGTTTTGCCCCCTCCCTCATTGGGCCTTAATCTATCTCCTCCAAAGATCAAAGTGTAGAATCTGTTCTTCAGATGCTATACTTCAATTTCTTGGAGGAGAAATCCTTCACGACTGAGACAATTTTTTTTTTTTTTTTTTCTCCATGTTAAAAGATAACCCTAGCGTCTAACTCTGTCCCGTGGAGAGGCATTGTAAATAGGTGCTCCAATAACTTTTCTTTCTCCTTTCTTTTCTCCCCATCCGAAACAGAGTAAAAACCAATTTTTCTTTCTCTTCATCCTCAATTCACATCCCCCTCTCTCTTTTTAGTTTTTTCTTTACCAAAATACTTTACCAGAATTAGAATTTCACTGCCAGAACATCTGTCAATGGCTTGTTATAATCACCGTCTCAAATTTTCGTAACCTTTCTATTTTGCTAGCTGATATCTTTTCAGCTTATTTTTCTGGAAATTAAAATCCTGCCACTTTTTTTCTTTTCTTTTAGTCCTAATGATTCATGAAAAATTTACTAGTAATATACCAGCAAAGTTTACATCCTGAAAGAAAGGAAGTCCGAATGTATAGCCTATATTTCTTTCTGATCAAGAAATATGACTGGGTGGGGAGTGGGGTCTCCGTTTTCTGTTTAACACTTTTTTTCTTAGTTCATCTGGATGAATTGATTTATTTTATAAGTCCTGGTAAACTGTACTTGAGAGCAAGTTAAATGAATGAAACAAAATATATAATTTGTATACAAAGAAAGTTAGAATGGATAGCCTATATTTCTTTCTGACCAAGAAATATAACCTGGATGACTGAATATGTGTAGACCATAAGATGGTCTGTGTAAACCAGAGATGCACAATATCGCCACGGCTGTAGCTTAACATATGCCTTGGTTAGAATCTAGAAACAATATTGAAGATATCCAATACTTCACAGCCCCTTTCATCATGACTGACACATCTAGGCTGGTGTATCTACCACTAGTCTCTCCTTAGATAAAGTCCAAAAAAGAGTTGTCAATCTAATTGGTCCCCCTTTATCAACTAAGTTCCAGCCCCTGTCTCATCGCCGCAATGTTGCATCACTGTGCTTGTTTTACAAATATTTTAATGGAATGTGTTCTGATGAACTCGTTTCACTTGTACCCCCTCGACGTACATATCCCCGACAAACACGCTTAGCAACAAGATCTCACCCCTTCACTGTTGATGTCCCTAAATGCCAGAAAGCTTTCTATTCTAATAGTTTCTTCCCTCGAACAGCTAAACTTTGGAATTCCCTTTCTGCTGCCTGCTTCCCTGGCTGTACTGATATGCAGAAGTTTAAATGGAACATAAATATCTTGTTAATCTTTCCTAGACATGGCCCCAAATAGTAGCCCCTTACGTCCAAGTGGCAATATACTTTGTAAGGGGTGAACATGAGTAAAATAAAAAGTATTGGATTTTAAATCAACATTACTCTTCATGGTTTTATATATACATCACATGGTCACTGGAATCTAATTTTCTATCGTTTTTTTTTTTTTTTTTTATACATACTCTGGAGTCAGTTTAAACTTCCAATATTTTATTTTTCCAGATTCTTTTCCAGATTACCGATTCCAATACTTTTAAAATATCTAAATATTTAGTTATAATGCTAGGTTTTATTTTAATTTTTGGATTACCATAAAAAATTTTGTAATATGTGCATGAATTTTTTGCCAACACAAGAATACAATAAAATGTGATTAAAGTTTAAAAACGATAAATATTTACCTTTTTTTTCATTAGTACTGGTAACGGAAAATGAAGTTTTTAAACAAAAACAAACAAAAAAGTATAATTAAAAGAATCGTTTTTTTTTTTTTTCATTGGGGGAAAATAGATATTTATTTATTATTTTCTTTTTTTTTTTATTCCTATACTGGTTCCAATTCCAATTAATCGTCCAAACAATAATG
>NC_136502.1:92687040-92689540 GCF_053919585.1 Euprymna scolopes
ATTATTAGTGCAACATTTGTCTTGTGTAATTTTGCTTCAAGGATTTAAAATAAAACTCTTTAAAAAAAAAAAAAAATCAAAACTGTTTTGTTTTTTGTTTTCTGAAATATTTTACAAGCATTTAAAATGAGTATACACTCTTCGTACAAAAACTGTTGTAAAAAAATTATGCTTCGCTTGTGTTCATATTAAAATAAATGCAATTTTTTTTTTTTTTTTTTTTTTTTTACATTTATCCAAACTATACAGGGTGCGGAGAAAGTCCTCGATCTTGTAAAAATGTTAATTAAACAACTAATAAAGGATGAAATCAAACAAATCATCACACAATATCGTAGTAACCCATTTAACATTTCTACTGAATTATTTTTCAATATGGCCGCCCTTGACTACAATTATTCGTTCAAGTCTTCCCCAGAAGCTCTTTACTACAGTATGAAGAGTTTCTTGGGGAATTTTGGCCCATTCTCACTTCAGACTTTCCGTATTATCATGAGTTGTTGCGCTGCTCTCCTTCTCTAAGATGGACCGGACACAAAAGTAGAGGGTTTAAGTCTGGAGATGAAGGAAGCCACACTTCTTTCCTCCAAAAAGCAGGAAAGTGACTCTCACACCAACCATGCATTTTGTTTGCAATGTGAGAGGGCGCACAGTCCTGTTGAAATGTAAGGGGCCTATCTTGGAAACGCTTCTTCATTTCAAATTTGCAGGAGTCAAAATATCTTCGATGTACGAGTTTGCGTTAATTTTTGCGCCTTCTTTAACAAAAATGAGAATCTTGGCTATTTGCAACCTCTCTTCCTATTCACAACCTCTCTTCCTATTTGCAACCTCTCTTCCTATTCGCAACCTCTCTTGTTTCTGCAATGTTGTGAGTTGTTTGCTTGTCATCTTCAAGGGGGATAACTTGATCTTTAACAATGGTTCTAACACTTTTTTTCGTCACTTTCCAAGCTTCTAGCCATTTCCCCTCATGCTTCTCCTAGGGTTCCTCCTTATTCGCTCCTTAATGACCTGAATTTTGGATGATGTAGGAGCAGTTTGGGGTCGTCCACATCCGAGTTGATCAACTGTTGTCTCAAGTTCTTTGTAGCGCTTTACCGCATCCCGAACTGTCTATTTTGGGGCTTTTAAGAGTTTGACAATCTCTGGGTTTGTCTTTCCCACGCAATGCAGCTGGATAAGAGCCTCACAGTCACTCAACAAAACTGAAATTAAATTTAGGAAAATTTGGAGCTGAAGCATAAAAAGATACATAGATCTGCAAAGACAATGAGCCAAGAATAGACAAACTTAGAAAATTAATAATATCGTCATTTAATTTTTGAAAATTCGATCGGGGACTTTCTCCGTGCGCTGTATATAAAAAAGACCTTAGCCTTGTATTAGAAGAGTGTCAAAAAGTAACACTATGTTCGACTGAGGTCGTTGAGTGCTGGTGGCTCAGAAATAACAAAGGATGGGTGACGAGTGAAATAGCATTGTTATAAACAAGAGACAGTGAGTCGGACAAAGGAGTCAGGGTAAGTTTAAATTCAGGGTGTGATGAATTACCGGGTGACCAAATGGCCGATAGGTAGAGAACAATCGACTACAGATGGAACAATGTGCTGTAGGTATTTTGGTTGGTGGTTTTCGTTTTACGGCATATCAACACTTCAGGTTATTTAATGCCGAATCCAGTGATTTTGAAAATTTTTAAATAGAATATATCTGTTTGTTTTTTTTTTTGTTTTTTTTTCAAGTCGGTTTCTATTTAACCCATAGTTGGGACACTAACAGGTACTACCACTCCGGGTCAGAGTGGATCTGGGAGCAATGGCAATTAAAGGGTGGTTTCACACTCCCCAAAGCCTGCAAGCTGAGGCCTCACCATCGGATATAGTTTAAGGTCATATCCAGGACCATGGTATTTTGGGAGGAGGGTTATTGTGAGTCAGGGGAACAATAGGGACAACACTTGAGGAGAGGGGAGTCAGTCGAACGCTTAGTTAATCGCAGCCTAAACTCCAAGGTGAACAATTGAATTTTGGATACGGTCGAAAGCAGTTGATCACTTGGAGGTTTCTGAAGGAGATTGAAGACAGGTCAAAAAAGCTTTGGAATATCAAGATGAGCTGACGGCAAGTGACTGACATGTCACACATGTCAGTCACTTGCCGTGTATGCAATTGTGCGATATATGTACACTTGTCAGTGTGCATATACGGCACAATCACATTGACGAACCGGTTCCCGTCAGATCATCGAAGTTAAGCAATGTTGAGCCTGGTCATTACTAAAATGGGTGATCAATTTCGAAATTCCAGGCGCTGTATGTAGGAGGATGTCGACACCTCCCTGCAAAAGTCGTCACCTCCCCTAATGGGGATATACATGCGACTGGGGATCGCTTCTGAATTTCATACTCCCATTAAATTTCTTCCTATGGAGGGAGCCAGTTAAACCCGAATAGGGTTATTGCTGACCGACTAACACAGCCTCGACAGAACATACATGT